>NW_016816813.1:7698-95055 GCF_001698545.2 Rhinopithecus bieti
TGCACGTTATGCACATGTACCCTAGAACTTAAAGTATAATAAATAATAATAATAATAATAATAATAAAAAATTTAACATCTCTTCATCATAAAAACCCTAACGAAACTGGGCATGCAAAAAACATACCTCAACATAATAAAAGCCATAGAAGACAGACCCACAGTTAGTATCATACTTAATAGGGAAAAACTGAAACCCTTTCCTCTAAGATCCAGAACACAATAAGGATGCTCACTTCCTCCAATATAGGACCCAAAATCCAATATAGGACCCAAAATCCTAGCTAGAGCCATCAGACAGGACAACAAAATAAAGGGCATGCAAATCAGAAAGGAAGAAGTCAAATCATCCTTGTTTGCAGATAATGTGATCTTATATTTGAAAAAGCCTAAAGACGCTACCAAAAAACCCTTAGAACTGATAAACAAATTTAGTAGTTACAGGACGAAAAAATCAACATACAAAATCAGTAGCATTTCTATATACCAACAGGGAATAATCTGAAAAAGGAATTTTAAAAGTAACCCCATTTACAATAGCCACAAATAAAATTTACTAAATCAAAGAAGTAAAACATATCTACAACAAAAACTATAAAACATTGATGCAAGAAATTTAAGAGGACATCAAAAAAAGTAAATATATTCCATATTCATAGATTGGAAAAATCAATATTGTTAAAACGTCCATACTACTCAAAGCAATCTACAGTGCAATCCCTATCAAAATACCAATGACAAGCCAGGCACAGTGGCTCATCACTGTAATCCTAGCACTTTAGGAGACTTAGGCAGGCAGATCAGTTGAGGTCAGGAGTTTGAGACCAGCCTGGCCAACATGGTGAAAACCCATCTCTACTAAAAATACAAAAAAAAAAATTAGCCAGGCTTGGTGGTGTGCACCTGTAGTCCCAGCTACTAGGGAGGCTGAGGCAGGAGAATCGTTGAACCTGGGAGGCAGAGGTTGCAGTGAGGTTGCAGAGGTTGCACTGCAGTCTGAGTGACAAAGCAAGATACCGTCTCAAAAAAAAAAAAAAAAAAAAAAAAAAAAAAACCAATGACATTCTTCACAGAAATAGAAAAAAAATCCCTAATATTTATATGGAACTGCAAAAGGTCCAGAAGAAGAGACACAACCATTCTGAGTAAAAAGAACAAAACTGGAGGAATTACATTACCTGACTTCAAATTATACTACAGAGCTATAGTAAACAAAACAGCATGTCGTAAAAACAGACATATAGACCAATGGAACAGAATAGAGAACCCAGAAACAAATCCATCCATCTACAGTGAACTCGTTTTCAACAAAGGTGCCAGGAACATACACTGGGGAAAGAACAGGCTCTTCAATAAATGGTGCTAGGAAAACTGGATATCCATATGCAGAAGAATTAAACTAGAACCCTATCTCTTGCCATATACAAAAATCAAATCAAAGTGGACTAAAAACTTAAATCTAAGACCTCAAATTATTAATCTACTAAAAGAAAACTTTGGGAAAGCTCTCCAGGACATTGGAGTGGGCAAAGATTTCTTGAGCAATACCCCACAAGGTAATCAAAGCAAAAATGGACAAATGGACTCACATCAAGTGAAAAAGCTTCTACACAGCAAAGGAAACAACAAAGTGAAGAGACAACCTACAGAATGGGGGAAAATATTGGCAAACTACCCATCTGACAAGGAATCAATAACCAGAATATAAGAGGAGCTCAAACAACTCTTACAGGAAAAAAAAAAAAATCTAATAATCTGATTGTTAAATGATCAAAAAATCTAAATAGGCGTTTCTCAAAAGAAGTCATACAAAAGGCAAACAGGCATATGAAAAGGTTCTCAACTTCATGATCATCAGAGAAATGCAAATTAAAACTGCAATGAGATATCATCTCACTCTAGTTAATATGGATTATATCCAAACAACAGGGAATAACAAATGCCAGCAAGGATGTAGAGAAAAGGAAACCTAGTACACTGTTGGTGGTAATGTATATTAGTACAACTACTATAGAGAACAGTATGGAGGTTCCTCAATAAAACTAAAAATAGAGCTACCATACAATCCAGAAATTCAACTGCTAGGTATATACCCAAAATAAAGGAAATCAATATATCAAACAAATATCTGCCCTCCCATATTTATTGCAGCACTATTCACAATCGCCAAGATTTGGAAGCAACCTAAGCGTCCATCAGCAGATGAGTAGATAAAGAAAATGTGGGATAGGAAGAATCAATATCGGATAGGAAGAATCAATATCGTGAAATGGCCATACTCCAATGGTATTTATAGATTCTCAATGCCATCCCATCAAGCTAACCATGAGTTCTTCACAGAATTGGTAAAAAAACTGCTTTAAAGTTCAATATGGAACCAAAAAAGAGCCCGCATTGTCCAAAGACATATCCTAAGTCAAAAGACAAAGCTGGAGCCGTCACGCTACCTGACCTTCAAACTATACTAAAGGCTACAGTAACCAAAAACAGCATGGTACTGGTACCAAAAACAGAGCTATAGACCAAATGGAACAGAAAAAAACAGTAGTCTCAGAAATATACCGCACACATTAGCAGCCATCTGAATCTTTGACAAACCCTGAGAGAAACAAGAAATGGGGAAAGGATTCCCTATTGTAATAAATGGTGAGCTGGGAAATTGGCCTAGCCATAATAGATAAGCTGAAACTGGATCTTTCCTTACTCCTTATACCGAAGATTAATTCAAGATGGATTAGCAGACTTAATATGCTTAGACCTAATACATAAACCTAGAAGAAAATCTAGGTAGTACATTCAGGACATAGGTCATAGGCAGGACTTCATGTCTAAAACACCAAACAACGGCAGCAAACAAATTGAACAAATGGGATCTCATTAAAAACTAAAGAGCTTTTGCACAGCAAAGAATACTACCATCTAGAGTGAACAGGCAAACCTAACAATAGAATGGGGAGAAAATTTTTGCAACCTACTCATTCTGAGCAAGCAGGCGCACCCTCCAGATTACAAAGAACTCAAACAAATAATACGAGAAAAAAACAAACAACCCCATCAAAAAGTGGGAAAATCAGGATATGAACAGACTTTCTCAAAAGAAGGATATTCAGTACAGCCAACAGACACATGAAAAAATGCTCATCATCACTCGCCATCAGAGAAATGACAATCAAAAACCACAATGAGATACCATCTCACACCAGTTAGAATGGCAACATTAAGAAGTCGGAACAACAGGTGTTGGAAGGATGTGGAGGAAATAGGAATGCACTTTTACACTGTTGGTGGGGATTGTAACTAGTTCACCATTATGGAACAGTATGCCAATTCCTCAAGGATCTAGAACTAGATGTACCATATGAACCCAGCCCCACTACTGGGTATGATACCCAAAAGGATTATATATTAATTCCTAAACTACAAAGACACATGTACACAATAAAATTTGGTTTTTGCAGCAATAATTCCACAATAGCCAAAGACTTGGAATCACCCAAATGTCCATCGGTGACAGACGGATTAAGAAAATGTGCACATTACACCATGGAATACTATGCAGCCATAAAAAATGATGAGTTTGCGTCCTTTGTAGGACATGGATGCAGCTGGAAACCATCATTCTTAGCAAACTATCACAAAGAACAGAAAACCAAACACCGCATGTTCTCACTCATAGTGGGACTGAACAATGAATCACTTGGACTCGGGAAGGAAATCTACGTCACTGGCCTATCATGGGAGGGGGGAGGGGGGAGGAAGGGAGGATTGATTGGGGGTTATACATGAGATAAATGATAATTGATGGTGCTGTGAAGTTGATGGGTGGCAGCACACCAACATGGGCATAAGTATACATATGTAACAAACCTGCGGTTTTATGCACATGACCCTAGAACTTAAAGTATAATAAAAAAAAAAAAAAAAAGAAAAAAAAAAAGAAAATGTGGTACTTAGACACAATGGAGTATTATTCAGCCTTAAAAAAGAATGGCATTCTGTCATTTGCCACAACACAGATGGAACTGCAGGACATTATGCTAAGTGAAATAAGCCAGGCACAGAAAGACAAGCATCTCATGTTCTCACTTATTTGTGGGATCTAAAACTAAAACAATTTAACTCATGGAGACAGAGAGCCAAAGAATGATTACCAGTGGCCGCAAAGGGTAGTGGTTGTTGTGGGGGAGTCAGAATAGTTAATAGGTACAAAAAAATAGTTAGAAAGAATGAATAAGACCTAGTATTTGATAGCACAACAGGTTGACTATAGTCAACAATAATCTAATTGTACATTTATATATTATAACTAAAAGTATAATTGAATTGTTTGTAACACAAAGGATAATGCTTGAGGTGATGGACACCCCATTTACCCTAATGTAATTTATTATGTATTGCATGCCTGTATCAAAATAGCTCATGTGCCCCCAAATTTATGTACTCAACAATGCATCCAAAAAAATTAAAAATATAAAAAAGATTGGGGGAGGAGGGTGTTATACAAATCTTGAAGTGTTCAACACTCAGATTGCTTCCTAGTGTTAAATTCTAATTCTACTTTACAGAAACTGAAACTGGAAGTCACAGATGGTGTACTGTGGATATGGTTATGCAAGAAATACAGTGCTAAACTCCACAATGACGTACCCATACTCAAAGGCCATGATTTTGTGTCAAAAGATCAGCACATAAATGCACATTTATCCAGACTGAGTTAAAATAAGATGTCTAGGGAACCGATGAATCACGTTTTATGCTTCTTCATTTTACTCAGCTTTTTCAATTAACCAATCAACTGCTGGTGCTGATCACGTAGAATCAAAGGGCTTTTAGTATAGTATGGTGCTGGATTCTGCCCAGCTGCAGAAGACCTCCCTCAGATAACACTACCACCTTCTCCAAAATCCTTCAGCTAGGTCAAGAGGGCTCTCATATTTAGATCCAGGCTTTGGTTATGCCACAGCAATTAAGCTGTGTCAATTATGACATCAAGCAGATGTTCAATAAATGATTGCTAGAAAAACAAATTAATGAAAAATAACAGAATAAAGATGTGGAGCTTCTTCCAAAGTCCATCTCATCTAATCTCATATCACTAGCCTAAACTGTTTTTTTTTTTTTATGTTAGTTTTTTCTTCCTAAAAGCCCACTAGAGAAGAAACTAGTTAAGTAACTCATCCTTGCTTTGGAAATATAAGGATCTGTTTCTCGTCCTCTTACCTAATCTAAGTCGTCTGTTCTAAAAGTAAGTTTATTTCTTGTCTGCTCTAAAAGACATAACACTGCTTATTGCTGAACCTACCTTGGTTCCCCCAAATCTTCCTAAGTTACTCATTTAACACTTAGCAATACCCATCGGGTGCCGACAGTGTGCCAGCAGCTGTGCTCAGTGCTAGGGATAGGTCAGGGAACAAAACAGACACCATCCCATTTCTTAAATGTCCTAGTCACAACAGCATTTTAAAAAAAAGAAAGTTGTTTTAGGTTATAAAACAACCAATCCATAGATTAGGGTGCAAAATTTACGGAATCTTTGCCCACGAGTTCCACGCAGAAACCAGAGAGTGATGCATCCTTTAATTTTGCACCCTAGTCCCCTCCCTGTCAGTAGGTTCCTCATTCCTCCTTCTATGTTTTAGCTTTTCTATAGCCAAGCTTCCAGAATATTGTTTCTTCAATTCATTCATAGCCCACTATAAATCTCTGGGCCTTTTTTGCCACATATGTGTCTGGTATATTTTGACATGGTTTGCACCTGGGAATAGATCTTAAAGATTTGTTTAACCATAAATGTTTCAGGCTTACTACTCTTCAGTGAGAAAGAAATCACTGAGTTTTTTATTTTTCAGCTAAAAAATTAGCAAGCAAACCTAAGAATAACAAATAATTGTGTCTTATTCTGAGAATAGACAGGTTTCAGAAAATGCCAAGGCCTAAACCTGTGTGAGTTTAAAGGTACTAGGGAAAAAAAATATCTTGCTGAAAAAACCTACTGAGAGATAGGATAAAGCAGTAGAAAGAAACTAGTAGTCAAGACCTGAGTTCAATTTCAAGTTTTAATATGTGCTAGCTGGATTTAAAAATGAACAAAATATAATCCCTGCCATCAATAGGCAGACATCTAACAGGGATGATAAACAGATGATTACACACAGTGAGATAAGTGCACTGATGGAGATATTCACAGGCTTAGGGAGCACAGAGGATGGGAGACTGAGGGGAAGAGAGAAAAGGGAAGTGCTATGGTCTGAATGTTTGTGTCTCTCCCAAATTCATGTGTTGAATTCTAACTCCCAAGTTATAGCATTAGCAGGTGGGGCCTTTGGGAGATGATTTGGTCATGAAGGCACTGTTCAAGGGTTAGTGCCCATACACAAAAAGACCCCAGAGAGCTAGCTTGCCCCTTCTACCATGTGAGGACAACAGCAAGAAGGTGCCATCTGTGAGAAAGTGGGCTGTCATCAGACATTGAATCTGTTTGCACCTTGATCTTGGACTTCCCCGCCTCCAGAACCATGAGAAATAAATTTCTGTTTTTTTCATAAGCAACCCAGTTTATGGTATTTTGTTATAGCAGCCCAAGCAGACAAACACAAGAAGAAATGAGGAGGAGGGGGTACCTCAACTGAGTTTTAAAGTAAGATTCTGAATTAGCCATGGGTAGAAGGAGCAGAAGAGCAAGCTCAACAGAGGGGACTGTCTGAAATTTTTCCAGATTGAAAGACTAAAAAGTTCGTTGGGTTAATAGGAATTTAATATAAAGATACACAAGGAAATAAGAGACAGGAAGCCATCTCTATATCAGAATAGTCAGATCTCCTTTGGGATATTCAGGACTCAACACAATTCTTAGCATTCAGTTATCCTGGGTTCTCCAAGAAGTAGGTATATTGTCCCAGATTCTAGTGATCCATCACATTGGTGATTAGCATCTCTCTCTGTGTGTGTCTGTCTCTCTCATCCTCTCTCTCTCCTCTGCTTTGCTATTTCCATGTTTCCAGTAAAAGATCCTTTCTTTGTTTTTGGGTCTCATTCCCTCTAACTTCTGTTTATTCATGGTATTTATTGCCACTGAGCTTCTGCCTACCATCTTTTCCTGGTATGTCTTGGCTTCTTCCGTCCTACTGTCTGTTGATTCTGTTCATTGCATTTGAACTCACCAAGAGAGGGAATCCACTGGCAAGGTCCATCCCGTATAGAGAGGCCCTGCTGAGCAGAGAGCTCTCATGCCAGGCTACCTCAAGGATGCTGGTCAGTGGTGTCTGTGTCACTTGATTCCTCCTGGTTGAGTTATCAACACTCAGAGCAGCGACATCACACAGTTTGAAACACCATAACCTATATAGAAGTGGTTTTGTTTTAGAAGCATCTTCTCCAGCACCCCAAGCAAAGGTACCAAGGTAGAAAAGAAGTTCTGCTTGGAACTACAAGCTGCTTGGCCATGTTGAAAAGTAAAGCTGGAACAGGGTGTGTCTAGGGATGAGACTGACCAAGACCCTGGAGGGTTTTGTATTCAGGTTTAAGATGCAGCAGGCTTGAATTTCAGTCTACAAACTGAGATATATATTAGTGCCATATTTCTGCATGTACTTTAAATCAGCTTAAATCCAATGCAGAGGCACCCTTTAACATAGTGGCAGAAAATTTCATCTCAGTTGTTACAGGTGGTGGGGAGAGCTTATCCCTTGGGGTTGTGCAAAGATCCCAGGGTTTTCTGCAGAACCAATGCATCAAGGAAGCTCCCTTGAACTCTGGTCCTTTGTCCACACAGGAAACCACTTAAACACCTAGTGTTTGCCACTGCCATCATTGTATCTGTGCAATATAAAGGGCACAGGAGCCTCTGCCAAGTCTGTGACCATCGGTGGTCTGGTCAAGCCTTCCCCAGGACACTGAGCAGTCATTTGCCTTTGAAGCAGGAGGGCAGCCTTAGAGAAAGACAGCAGGGGTGGAAGATAAACCTCCACTCTCTTTTTTGCTGAAGGCTGACCCAGACCCTTAACCACCCAGGGCTAATGGAGCAAAAAAGTAGCTCAGCTCCTAAGTCCATGCTCACTTCTCTCTTGCATACAGGAAGCCTTGCTACACGGATGATCTCTGCCCCAAACCCCAGCTCAGAGGGTGCTACCTCCGTGACCCTCACTGTCAGCCACACGTGGTTACAAAACAGAACCAAGGATTTTATAGAATCTGTCTGTCCCTCTGTAGAATTCATTTATGAAACAGCCTGGCTAAACATAACAAATCACAAGATAACACATCTAAAATGAGAACGCTGGGGGTTGAGAGCTGGCTATTCAGAAGGAAACGTAAGCAATGACAGGACAAAGAACATCACTTTCTGAGGAAGGTGCCGTGGCTGAAATGAGAATCCATCACTGACAGAGATGAGATGGGGAGAAACAGAGTGACTGGCCAGGGGTAGGCACGAGGAAACAATGAGGCAGGAGTGTCTTTCAGGACTGATTTGACAGAAAAGGAGACAGCAGTATTTCAACCGGAGCTTTAGAGCAAATAGAAAATCAGATCTCTGACGGAAACAGTAGCAGAAGAAAATTTGTATTCAGCATACATTTTCTCCTTAAAGAAGAAAAAATATAGGGCCACAGAAAAAGGCTTTGCAAAAACAGGACAAATAGTAAGTCACCACAGCATCCTCCTCTTCCCCCCAAGGAAGGCCACCATTGCTGGAAGGGGATCTGATATCCTAAGATAAGGCCATGCTCTCATACTTCACCTGCTGTGGGATCTCCAGTCAAGTACTTCCAATCTCAGAGCCTCAGCACCCTACTCTATTGAATGAGGATAATAAGACCTGCCTCGTAGGGTTGCTATAGTTATAAGAGTCCTCTACAAATTCTAAAAAAGGCTGCCACATACTATTAATAGTATTCCAACTCTGTGACATTCTAGAAAGGGCCACACTATGGAGACAGTGAAAAAATTAGTACTTGCCAAGGGTTAGCAGGGAGAAACGACGAAGAGGTGAAGCACAGAGGATTGTTAGAGAAGTGAAACTATTCTGTATACTATCATGGTGGACACCTGTCATTGTACATTTATCAAAACCTGTAGAATGCACAATGCCAATACTGGGCCCTAATGTAAACGATGGATTCTGGGTGATAATGATGTGTCAATGGAGGTTCACTGATTATAACAAATGTGGTAGGGGATACTGGTAATGGGGGAGGCTGTGCACATGTGGAACAGGGAATATAAGAGACTATATGGGAAATCTCTGTATTTTTAGCTCAATATTGCTGTGAATCTAAACCAGCTCTAAAAAAATTAACTTCATTACTTTTTTATAATTAAGCCTATTTTTTAAAAAATTATGTCAAAGCCAGTATCATCAGACTCATTCGCGTGTCAGTGTGTAATGCTCTCTATGTGAATGCATTCATGTCTGACAGTCCCAGGGCTATCCCCACTGGCCCCCATTCCAACACTGCACAGCACCTAACAGGCTACAGACCACTTTCACATTCCTCCTCTTATGGCTTCCCCAAGACACACAGTCCTTAGCTGATTTAGGTGGAAGAAGGAGGCCTCAGTCAATTCCTGGTCTTATGGACTCAGGCCCCTGCTCCTTCTACCATGTTGTGTTTACAGATTTCTCAGAGATGGATTATATCTATACACAGCCTGGTGCCCACCACCTCCCTCCCCAATGCCTTCCAGAGCTGCCAGGATGTGCTGGCCCTTCCTTTGCTAACATGTCACCCTTCCCTGCCTCCTAGGCCCTACAACTTGCCACAAAGGCCATGTACCCCTCCCTCCTATTTCCTCTGCCTATGCTCACAAATGTGTCCAAATGGGTCAGACTCCACCCCATTCATACCAACCCATGGATTTCTGCCTTCAGCTCTTCAGAACCATCATCCTGTTATAAATTTACCTTTGGGAAAACTACTAGTAGCATCACTATTAAATATTTATTACATACTATGCACTTATATACATTTTCACATAGAATTCTCACTGTAGCCTTTTGACGTTGCATAGGTAATAACCAGTACCCCCAAAGTGAGGCTCAGAAGATTGAATCTCCAGTTTGTATTTAGAGGAGTTGAATTCAAACCAGGTCAGTCTGATGTCAGAGTCCATGTTACACTGGCTCTGACACCCCATCCTCAGAACTCTCTTAAATGACACATTGATCTTCTGACTCAACGTTCCTCCTAACCTTGAGCAGTGAAAGTGACTTCTCCTCATGCCCATTCTTCATTCTGAGCTAATCTTTAATCACTTTCCCCTAACAGATGAAGTGCAGGCCATCGGGCCACAGCTTCCTTCTGGTTTTCATCACGGCCCTTTCTCTATGATGCCCTCTATCATCATACCCAAGATTTCCAACATCCCTCCTTAAAATGCTTTTCATTCCTTAGCCTGTGAGTTTCTCTGCAAAGCTAGTGACCCCAAACTCTACTCAGCCACAGGAAACTGCAGAGTAACAGGAATTCCATAGGTGTCTTCATGGATCCAAACAGCCGCAAAGCATCACACCATGTCTATAAACTGTCAGTGTCTCCATTCCTGGACCTTTACTCCACCTCTCTAGCCTCTTGTGATCTCCATTTCCCCACCTGAGTTAGCTTCCCAGTCCATCACCCCCTCTCAGGGACCATTTTCCCACATCTCGCTTTAACAATGCACTCATTGCCATCCTAGAACCTCATTTGCCACCCAAATGTGACCCTTCCACAGCTAAACAATGCCCTCTATTTCCCAAGACTTCCTCCAGAAAATCTAGGTATCTTAAAATGTGGAAATAGAATGATAAAATAACCCTGAGCACCTTTCAACGTAAGATCAAATACAAACTACTAAGATCAAATACTAATCCTAGCAGGGCCCTCCCTCTTGCTAGAACTCTTTCATTCAGTTCCCTTGGCACTGTCTGTGAATGGCACTGCCCATAGCAGCCACTCTGTTTTCTTAGCCTTAATTCCAAATGTGCCACCTCACTTTCCATAGGTAATTTTACATTCACTATGAAGATTACACAATTATTGCAAATTCCCTCAGCTTTCCTACCTCTCTTTAAAATATCTCCAGAATTTCTTTCCCTGTCATATCTGAGAAGTGTCCTGCTTTTCTGTCAAGACTAATACTTCTACCTGTTCTTGATCCCATTCACTCTTATCTCCTCCAGCATCTCATTCTCATACCCAGTGCCATCTCCTCTCCCCTCTATCTCCGACCTCCCCCCTCCCACTTCCCCCCATCTCCCATCTTCCCCTCTATCTCCTGTCTCTACCCCATCTCCCACATCCCCCTGTATCTCCCACCTCCCCTTCTATCTCATATTTCTACCCCTATCTCTCACCTCCCCGCATCTCCAATTTCTCCCTTCTATCTCCTATCTCTATCCCTATCTTCCATCTCTCCCCCATCTCCTATCTCTACCCCTATCTCCCACTTCCCCTTCTATTTCCCACCTCTCCCCTCTATCTCCCACCTACCCCTCTATCACCCACCTACCCCTCTATCTCCCACCTCCCCATCTATCTCCCACATCCCCTGTGTATCTCATATCTCTCCCTCTATCTCTCACTCTCCCCACCATCTCCCATGTCTCCCTTCTACATCCCTTCTCCCCCTCTAATTCCCATCTTGCCTGTCTCCTATCTGTTTCATCTATCTCCGATCTATCCTGATGTCTTTCCTTCCTCTGGCTTCTTGCACTATGTTCATAAACAATGTGATCTCCCCATGCTAAATCAGTGATTCTGGCAGGGCCATCTGTGTATTCAGGAGTCATTACTGAACACTATGAAGCAGGCTTTCTGTTTGGTGCTGATGAGACAAAGAGAAATGGGGAAACTTCCACTCCCAAGAAGTTCACACTCCAGGGGAGAAACAGATGCGTGAAGAGTGGTACCAATTCTAGGTAAATAGTAAGTACAGGATTATCAGGACAACAGTTGAAAGAGGTCTCCTCAAGACAGGCAGTATGCTCTCTACCAGTGTCAAAGGACTAGAAGACTGGGAACCACATTTTCAAGACTCACTTGCCATTAAGGTTCTGAGGTCATATCCTAATCAAGCTCCTCACCTCCTCATTCCCAGATTATGGCAACATTCTCCTGGATAGTCTCATAGCTTCAAATCATCTTCCAATCCAAACTTCACACTGCTTCAAGGGTAAACATCACTTCATAACAGACACTTCAATGCTGAATATTACTCACTAGCACTAGGATACAAAAATAGCTCGCCCAAACTGCACAACAATGGAACAAGCTTCTTGCAAAGTAGACAACTCTCGCCATTACTATTGATACTACTTATTTCGTATTTACTCCATTACCTCTCATTACTTGTTATATTTCCATTTGTATATGACTCATTTTCTTTACTAAGTTGTAATTTCTATGAGGGAAACCCTGCAGATGCAGGAGTTCTGAATCTTTTTCTATTGAGTCATGCCATGTTTCAATTTCTTAGTAGGCAAGAAAAATAAAAGAAAAAAGAGTAAATCGAGATAAATATTTACAGCATATATGACAAAAACAGTTCTTATGTATATTATATATAAAGTGTTCTTAGAAATCTCAAAGAGAATAAATGAACATGCCAATTTAAAAATGGTCAATGAACATGAATAGGCATTGAAAAAATGCTCATCATCACTGGCCATCAGAGAAATGCAAATCAAAACCACAATGAGATACCATCTCACACCAGTTAGAATGGCGATCATTAAAAGTCAGGAAACAACAGGTGCTGGAGAGGATGTGGAGAAATAGGAACACTTTTATTCTGTTGGTGGGACTGTAAACTAGTTCAACCTTTGCGGAAGACAGTGTGGCAATTCCTCAAAAACCTAGAACTAGAAATACCATTTGACCCAGCCATCCCATTACTGGGGACATACCCAAAGGATTATAAATCATGGTGCTGTAAAGACACATGCACACGTATGTTTATTATGGCACTATTCACAATAGCAAAGACTTGGAATCAACCCAAATGTCCATCAAGGACAGACTGGATTAAGAAAATGTGGCACATATACACCATGGAATGTTATACAGCCATAAAAAAAGATGAGTTTGTGTCCTTTGTAGGGACATAGATGCAGCTGGAAAACCATCATTCTTAGCCCAAACTAAATCAAGAACAGAAAACCAAAACACCACATATTCCTCATCATAGGTGGGAATTGACAATGATGATCACTGACAGGAAGGGGAACATCACACACCGGGGCCTATTGTGGGAAGAGGGGGGAGGGATAGCATTAGGAGATACACATAATGTAAATGACGAGTTAATGGGTGCAGCACACCAACATGGCACATGTATACATATGTAACAAACCTGCACGTTGTGCACATGTACCCTAGAACTTAAAGTATAATTAAAAAAAAAAAAAAAAAAGAATTCATTTGGAAAAAAAAAAAAGTTGGATGGAGTATTGGGTGGGACACTAAGCATCTAAGTCAATAAGCTAATGATAATTGTAGTTATTCATTGGGTACAGTGTATGCTGCTTGGGTAATGGGTGCACTAAAATCTCAGAAAATCACCATTAAAGAACTTACCCGTGTAACCAAATAGCACCTGTTCCCGAAAAACTATTGAAATAAAAAATCATTATCAAAATAAAAAAAAATGCAGGTAACTAATACACATAATTTCTAAAATTATGTAAACTTACTAGTAATCAAATAATGTAAAAATTAAGTGTATTTTAAAATATTATATATTTTCTAACAATAGCTAATTTTTATTGAGTCTTTGCAACAAGCCAGATTCTCTTCTAAGAACTTGACATGAATTCATTCATTAATCTTCCCAATAAGCCTGTGAGGAAGTTACTATCACTATTCTCTAAATTTTACGGGGAATGAGGCACAGAGAGGTTAAGTGACCTACCAGCGTCACACAACTAGTCAGTGCTGAAGACACAATTTTAATTCAGATACTTGGGCTCCAAAACCATGTTCTTGGCCACTCCCTCTTCTAGCTCCTCTAGATGACTAAACAATCATTGGATGTTTTGTATGTGCCAGGTACAGTTTTAAATGTTGTGAATAAATTATCTTCTTTGACCCTTACGATAATCCTAGAGAGGATTTATTTTTTCTTTACTTAGCAGACTAAGAAATGCTAAGAGAAGCTAAGAAATTTGGACAAATTAACAACTATTACAGTAAATGATAGAAATGGGTTTGTTTGCACAAAGTCTATACAAGATGTTGGCAAGGGTTTGGGGAAATAGGTACTTTCATAAACTTGATGGAAAAGGTAAACAGTATAACCATTTTGAGAGGTAATGTGGCAAACATCCTTGGCTTTTTTAGTTTACCATTGTCTCATGCAGTTTTTTAAGCATATTGTTTTCTTTAGAAATCACCATGTATGATGATTCTCTGATAAAGATGCCTAATTAATATTATTTATATTTGAGACCAGAGAAATATCTAATAGTATATTCTTATAAAGAAAGCCGGGCGCAGTGGCTCAAGCCTGTAATCCCAGCACTTTGGGAGGCCGAGACGGGCGGATCACGAGGTCAGGAGATCGAGACCATCCTGGCTAACACTGTGAAACCCTGTCTCTACTAAAAAAAAATACAAAAAACTAGCCGGGTGAGGTGGCGGGCGCCTGTAGTCCCAGCTACTCGGGAGGCTGAGGCAGGAGAATGGCGTGAACCCGGGAGGCGGAGCTTGCAGTGAGCTGAGATCCGGCCACTGCACTCCAGTCTGGGCAACAGAGTGAGACTCCGTCTCAACAAAAAAAAAAAAAAAAAAGAAATACAATATGTTCATTAAAATGATGCTGTAGTCGAATATCTTTATGTTATAAAAAAAAGTTAATGATATGTTGCAAAGGGAGAAAGGTTAGATCACCAAACAGCAAGTACCATATGACTGCATTTTTATTAAGAAAACATATAATATAAATAGAGTTGACTAAATAGCTAGATAGGTAGATGTCTAGCTAGTTAGACATTTAGATACACAGAGCTACCTAGACAGACAGCTACAGGCTAAAAGTTTTTTTAATAGTAAGAAAATATTTAAACTGGCTGTCTCCATATAGTAGAATTTCAGTGATTTTTTCTTCTTTGGATTTTTCTGTATATTTTCAATTTTCTGTTTTCCAGTTGTGACAAGGGGAAAATGACCATTTCTGTAGGTGCTTCCACAGAATAAACTAAAGAAGGTGTCTTGGAGCTTATAAAAGTAATATTTCTACCTAAAGTTCACAATGTCAGTGATTGTTGTGCTAAGACAGACAAAAGCCAAGAATAATTGTTAGTATTTCCCATAAGCCAGTCACACAAAAGATCAGTCCTTCCTTACAAACCCAGTTAGAAAACTCTCTAGACTCTGGATCCCTTCTCGCCAGAGAAGTCTAGACAATTCTCTCTTGCCCTAAAATACTGGGTTTTCATTTGATGGCATTCCCCATAGACCCCTCTCCCCAGTCCTAATGGACCTTCTTGTCAGATGAGCCAGGT
This sequence comes from Rhinopithecus bieti, assembly GCF_001698545.2. NCBI lineage: Eukaryota > Metazoa > Chordata > Mammalia > Primates > Cercopithecidae > Rhinopithecus > Rhinopithecus bieti. The sequence goes on from NW_016816813.1 coordinate 23,177, forward strand.
GCCTTAGTTAGAAATCTTGATTTGCAGGTTACAGAAACCAAATACAGCAGCATATGTCAAAATGACTTTATTAAGAAGATAAAGGGTCATCTCTCACAGAACTCAAGTACAGGATGAGAATAGCCATGGGCAGCTTCTTCCTGAACACCAGCTTCATTCCCCTGTGTCTCCATAAATTGGCTCTCTCTGTTTCTCTACTCCATGGTAGAAGACAGCCCCCACACCTCCTGAGTCCACAGCCTCAGGATCAGTTCCACAGACTCGCTGGAAAAAAGCCAACTGGCTCAATTTTGCTCAGGCATTCCTCTTTGTCACTGCTAGGGTCAGCACATGACTTCCAAGGTACACCTGTGGGGTTAGCTTGTGACCTTGTGGAGGGAGGGTGGTGGTTCCTAGGAACAAGGGGTGGCTGCAAGCAGCAGACTCTTCGAGAGGTGTCATCTGCCAGCCCTGCCAGCCTCTTGGCTGCATCGCCCTTTCAGCTGAGGTTAGGATCACACGGGTAGCATCCTGCAGCTCTCTCATTATGTCCAATCAGTGAATCCTGTCAGCAAACTCAACTGTAAGGGCAAGAACCAACCTTACCTCCCGCCTCTTTGATATCTTCCTCTGCACAGCACATTGGAGGCTTTGGATACTTATCTGATTGCCTCCGGGATGTGTCACCCTTCAGCATGAGCTAATCACATGACATAAACACTCCCAAACTAACTTTTAAGTGATGAAGCCAAACAAACAATTCTGCTCCAGAATCAGAACCAAGGATGAGGGCTGAGTTTTGAAATCTGTGTGGTTTTAAAGAGATATTTACATGGATATCAATTCTCTCTCTCTCTCTCTCTCTGTGTGTGTGTGTGTGTGTGTGTGTGTGTGTGTGTGTGTGTGTACATTTTCTCCTCTACGGCCAAAGTGAAGAGAAGGTAAACTAGAAATTGCCTCCATTTTCACAGTCCACTGTTTTCCATGCTGGAAATCTATAAAAGATATTTTGGTCTGTGAAATAAAGTAGCAATGTTCACATAAGAATGCCAACAGAATAGAATTTGGAGCCCATCTCCTCAGGCCTACCTGATATCAAGCTCAGACACATTAAGATAATACCATTTGGGATCTTGTTTTAATTGGATTTTCTAATCTTCCGTATATTCTAATGAGCTTGGGGGAAGGAAATCTTCAGTGTTTAGGACACAGCCTCTATCAAGAGGATCCTAGAGTTTTTTCTTTGGGCTGCCCTGTGTTGAGGAGTGAAGGTGAAGAGGGACTTAAAGTGAATCTCAGCCACCTATGTGATCTATCAGCCTTCAGCCTTCAAGAGGTGCCTGTTCACACCTTTTATTTCCATCTCTAAGGAGCCATAAGTTACAAAAGAATGACCCAAAAGTCTTCAGCAAAATGTTTCTCAGAGAGCTTACTGTAGCTAATACGCTGCATTCTTACTGGGGTTGTTTTTTTCTTGTAAATTTGTTTAAGTTTCTTGTAGATGCTGGATATTAGACCTTTGTCAGATGGATAGATTGCAAAAATTTTCTCCTATTCTGTGGACTATCTATTCACTCTGATGATAGTTTCTTTTGCTGTCAGAAACTTTATTTAATTCATCCAATTTGTCAATTTTTGCTTTTGTTGCAATTGCCTTTGGCATCTTTGTCATGAAATCTTTGCCTGTGTCTAAATTCTTTATGGTATTGCCTAGATTTTCTTCTAGGGTATTTATAGTTTTGGATTTTACGTTTAAGTTCTTAATCCATCTTGAGTTGATTTTTGTATATGGTATAAGGAAGAGGTCCAGTTTCAATTTTCTGCATATGGCTTGCCAGTTCTCCCAGCACCATTTGTTAAATAGGGAATCCTTTCTTCATTGCCTGTTTTTGTCAGATTTGTCAAAGATCAAACGGTTGTAGGTGTGTTGTCTTATTTTAGAGTTGTCTATTCTCTTCCATTGGACTCCCCTTCTTTTTAAAAAAAATATGGAATGCTTCACAAATTTGTGTGGCATCCTTGCACAGAGGCCATGGTAATCTTCTCTGTAGCATTCCAATTTTAGTGTATGTGCTAACAAAGCAAGCAAAGAACTCGCAGTCTTATGTGGACAGGTCAAGTAAACTGAAGTGCAACAGTGTTAAAGAAACATGAGTAGCCCAGGTATGGGAAAAGTTTACTACAAGTTGTGGGGAGGGGCATTGATGGTGAATTAGAAAAAGCTTCTAAAGGTAGAGAAAAAACAATCCAGAGAGAGGAGACAACATAGGTGAAGACATAGGATCTGAATATAGTATTACTAAATGGTATATTAAGTAGATGCATTTAATTTTTAAACAGCCCCTAAATCCCATTTAAATGACATTTGTGTCAGCATGGAAACAACAAGGGTGCCATTGGCACACCAGGAATTTTGAGAAATTTATGAGTGTATTCACCAACCCTTAATTATGGGCGTTGGGTTGCTAGAACTGGGGATGCACAGGTTATATTTCAGATGATTTAAAATTTACTCTACAAGACTTAACATCTAATCATAGTTGACTACAATCAATATTTAAAATTATTTTACATCTCTTGAGCTTTCTGCAAATTAAAGGGGGAAAAATTTGGCTCCGAATTATTGGGGAATAAACACAAGTTGGAAATTGTTTAAATAAAGGAATACAAAAACCCAGATCATTAGGACAGTCTCTGCAATCAAATCATCAACTCCCTCCATTGGAAGAGATGGCTTTGCAAGATCTTTGCTGTGGCCTTCCTTGCCCAAGCCTCCTCCATAGGCATAACCATTCTCAATTTCTATGAATCCTTTCAAAGAACTAGAGAGCTGTTTCTGTCAGATAGAGGCACATAGTATTATTACTGCAACAACCCAGTCAGAAGAAGGCTTTATAAATTACTCACTAGGCTGTGGGTGGGTTAAGAACTGATAGTCTGAGTTCTTACACTTTCCTAACAGAAAATGGTCAACTGCAATTACTTGATTCTCCTTTCAAATGGCTAATTCTCCTCTGGTTTCTTTTGGGTCACTCCCATTTCCATTCTGGGTAGCAATCTCTGCTGGCAGAGATGGTAATTAGGTGTGATTTAAGTGTTGCATAATTTGTACAATGCTATAAAATTCCAGTGCAAAATCAAGAGAGTTTGGTCAAGAGGAAAATTTATTTTGGAAAAAAAGAAGAGAGGGGGAGCAGGTGGCACTTGGCCATCTGCTTCAGAAGGAATAATTATTAGGATTCTTGTTGTGCTGAGGACATTTTTAGAAAAAGCATTTGCAAGGGTTGCTGAAAAGTAGCATCAATTCTGAGAAGGGAGTAGGAAGAGACACAAAAGCCAAGCAGGCCAAACTGTCCAGACGAATCCAGGGCCAACTAAGTCAACCTTGCAAATGAGAACTTCCCAGAAACATCCAGTAGGAAGGAAATCCTGCAAGTTAAAAAGTCACCATCAAAGTAGGAAGGATGATTTCAGCTCTGATATTGTCTCTTTATCCATTGATACTATCCAATGCCTTACATCTCCAGGAAGCAGAGTAACATGAAAAGAATTGTGGACCACAATGTTTTCAGGATGTCAGATTTTCTTCCTTCTCAATCTCTACTCCCTGGTCATGTGGCCATTTCTTCATGCCTATACCCCTGTCAAGACAAAGGGCTTGGACATATAACTCCTCAGGTGTAAATACCCATGGAGAAAGAGAAAAACTCTTACAGGTGTCAAGGACAGAAAAGGGAAGGGAGAAAGAGAGGAAGGGAGGACAGAAGGGTGAAAGACAGTGAGAGGGAGGGAAGCAGGTGAACAGAAAAAAGTGCAAAGAAGAGTACGCTGCTGGGCTCTAACTTTTAGAAGGTATTAATTTGTGAACAAGAACCATGAATTTGGGTTGCTAAAGATGAGAAGTGGTTTCTATAAAATTACCAATTCAAAGGAATTTGTGCTCTGTGATTTTTAATAAATATTGCACACATAATTTAATGCTTTAGTTTTAACAGTTTCTGTAATGTGAACTAAATTAGTCCATTTATTGCAATATTTGCCAGCATCTATTATAATCACTATAATTACTTTCATCTGTCTATTAAAGGACACTTTCTATTTCATGTCATTATCCTTACACTGAAATAGCACAATACAAATTAGAAATTATAGACAGACAAATCATAATTTCCTCCTAGAATTTAAGTTTCTCATATGAAAACTTCAGTGATAGATTTCAAGTTTGGTCAAAAGAACTTAAACTTAACTCATAATTGGTATAAAATGAGGTTTAATGGATAATATTGAATAGAGTAAAACCTCATGAATTTGGGGTTTTGTAAATATATCTTTGTTATATTCATAAAAACAGTTTTCTAATAACTTATTATTAGTAATTATCTTGTACCAAGAAGAAGCTTCTTAATGCTGTCTCTAAAAGTCTTGAGTGTTTCAAAAGCACTTAAAATTTTCTTATATGCACTGTAGGTTATACTGTTACAAGAGCATTCACTGCTTACTCTCTTTTGGAACTGAAAATAGGGTATTAAGGCTGGGCGCGGTGGCTCAAGCCTGTAATCCCAGCACTTTGGGAGGCCGAGACGGGCGGATCACGAGGTCAGGAGATCGAGACCATCCTGGCTAACATGTTGAAACTCCGTCTCTACTAAAAAATACAAAAAACTAGCCGGGCGAGGTGGCGGGTGCCTGTAGTCCCAGCTACTTGGGAGGCTGAGGCAGGAGAATGGCGTGAACCCGGGAGGCGGAGCTTGCAGTGAGCTGAGATCCGGCCACTGCACTCCAGCCCAGGCGACAGAGCGAGACTCCGTCTCCAAAAAAAAAAAAAAAAAAAAAAAAAAAGGGTATTAGATTTACCCTATCTATTACACCTGGAAAAATATACTATACTAAAGGCGATGTATTCTCCCCTTCCCCTACTTGAAAATACTCTTCTGAAAAGGTTACAGAGAAGGGTTAATTGAAAGAAAAAATATAATCATATCACATATGGTCCCTGTTCTTTGTATGTGTAGATCCCCCAAAAAGGAAGACCACAGAGAAGGGGAGTGAGTGAGAAGGTTCCAAGAACCAACTCTCCCTCCAAACTCACCAACCAAGTACCTAAACCCATATCAGCGTAGAATAAAAAAGATTCAGGTCATCTTCTCACAAGACACTTAGTTCTGCTTCTGAAGGAAGGCCATCTACAAGAAACCCCTATCTAAGATCTTGACTCATTGTTTCCTTGAAGCCATTTAAGTAAATATGGAGACAAATGCCTGTGTTCCCATTTGAGTCATTCCTTGTCCTTTCCTCCACTAGAAATACTCAGGGACTTGAGCTCAGGGGTCAGTTTTCCAGAAGGAAAAATACCTCCTTATGCCTGCCCCAGGCAAGCCTACCTTGAGAAGGAAAGAGAGGAGCTACCCTGATTATGGTGAGACTACACTGAGTAGTTGAACAAGGTGATCCCTGAGACCCTACCAAAAACAATCAATCTTTTAGTTCTAGTTCAGTCTGTGCCTGATTTTATTGGTATTTATATATGTAAATAATGATATTTTACTAAATAGAAAACACAAACAGAAGTGATGCTTGTGAACTCAGTGCTGCCCTGGTATAAAAGAAAACACAACCAAACTCAGCTGACACCTGTCCACAGAGGCAGCATTTAAATTAGCCTGAGGCAGAGGGGAATCACCAATCACAGTGATCCAAACTTGAGTTCCTGCAAGCCTTGCCACTGAGAGCTACAGTGCTCTGGGGCTCCAAATAAATTTTAAAGGCAGTCTAGGTCAGAAGGACTGCAACCCCTAGACAAGTCCTTCTGCTGAATTGGACCCAGAGACAATGGACAGGTGGGGCACGTGACCTACTGAGACACCAGCCAAGGTGACTGAGTGCTGGTATCACCCCTCCCCTAGCCCCAGGCTGTGTAGCTCACAACTCCAAAAGAGACCCCATTCCTTCATTTGAGGAGAGGAGAGGGAAGAATGGGGAGGGCTTTGTCTTGCACCTTGGATACCAGCTGAGCCACAACAGGATAAGGTACCAGTCAGAGTCACAAGGCCCCCTTACTAAGCTCTAGCTCCCAGATAGCATTTCTAGACATACCCTGGACCACAAGGGAACCTGCTGCCTTGAACAGAAGGACCTAGTCCTGGCAGGATTTATCATCTACTAACCGAAGAGCCCTTGGGCCCTGAATAATCAGCAGTGATACCCATGTACCATGTCAAGGGCTTTAGGTGAGATTCTGAAACTTGCTGGCTTCAAGTGAGACTCATAATATTCTCGGCTGTTGTGGTTACAAGGGTAAGATGCCCTCCCCTTGAGAAAAGTGGAAGGAAAAGCAAAAGGAACTTTGTCTTTCACCTTAGGTACCAGCTCAGCCACTAGGGGATAGAGCACCAAGTGGCCTCTTAAGGTCCCCAGTTCCAGGGCTTGGCCCTTAGTCAGCATTTCTGGACTTGCCCTGGGCCGGAGGGGAGCCCAATGTCCTAAACAGTGAGTCCCAGGCCAGGCAACATTCACCACAAGCTGACTGAAGAGCCCACGTAAGGGAACATCAGTGGTAGTTTGGCAGTACTTTCTATAAACCTTTGTTGGCCATGGCCACAGGATGAGGCTCTTCTGCCTTTGGAAAAAGATGGAAAGAGAGGAAAGGACTGCATCTTGTGGTTTGAGTGCCAGCTCAGCTGCTATGCAATAGAACACCAGGTAGACTTCTAAGGTTTTTGACTCTAGTCTCTGGTCTCAGATGGCACCCCTAGACATGCACAGGGTCTCAGAGAACGTGCCACCCTGAAGGGAAGGAAGCAGGCCTGGCAGGCTCTGCCACCTGCTGATGGTAGAGCCCCAGGGTCTTGAGCAAACATAGGCCATAGCCAGGGAGGGTTCCACCAGGCCTTGGGTGAGACCCAATTCTGTGCTGGCTTCAGGTCTGACTCAACACAGTCCTAGGGGTGATGGCCCCAGAGGTGCTTTTGTCACATTATTCCCAGCTCCAGGGGGCTCAGAACAGAGGAAAAAGACTCCATTCATTTGGGAGAAAGTATGGGAAGAAAACAAGGGTCTCTACCTGGTAATTCAGAGAATTCTTGCAGATCTTATTCAAGACCATCAAGGCAGTACCTCTATGAGTCTGCAAGAACCACAGCACTACTGGGCTTGGGATACCCTCTAAAGCAAATATAGCTTAGTTCACAACACGCAAGTCCTTTTGAATATCTAGAAAGCCTTCCTAATAAGGATAAGTACAAACACCACCAGACAATGAAGACTACCATAAATACCTAATTCTTCAATATCCAGACACTAAAGAACATCTACCAGCATCAAAACCATCCAGAAAAACATTACCTCACCAAATTAACTAAATAAGGCACAAGGGATCAATCCCAGAGAAACAGATATGTGACCTTTCAGGCAGATAATTCAAAATAGTTGTGTCAAGGAAACTCAAATAAATTAAGCATAACACAGACAAAGAATTCAGAATTCTATCAGATAAATTTAACAAACAGATTTAAATAATTTTAAAATCAAGAAGAAATTCTGAAACTGAAAATGTAATTGGCATTCTGAAGAATGCATTAGAGTCTTTTAATAGCAGAATTGATCATGCAAAAGAAAGAATTGGTGAGCCTAAAGACAGGCTATTTAAAATACACAGTCAGAAGAGACAAAAGAAAAAAGAATAAAATTATGAAGCACATCTAACTGATCTAAAAATAGCTTCAAAAGTGCAAATCTAAGAGTTATTGGCCTTAAAGAGGAGGTGGAGAAAGAGATAGGGGTAGAAAGTTTATTCAAAGTGACAGTAACAAAGAACTTCCCAAACCTAGAAAAAAATATCAATATCCAAGTACAAGAAGGTTATAGAACACCAAGCAGATTTAACCCAAAGAGGACTACCTCAAGGCATTTAATAATCAAGCTTCCAAAGAACAAGGACAAAGACAGGCTTCTAAAAGCAGCAAGAGAAAAGAAACAAATAGCATACAATGGAGCTCCAAAATGCCTGGCAGTAGACTTTTCAGTGAAAACCTTAGAGGCCAGGAAAGAGTGGCATGACATATTTAAAGTGCTGCTAAAAAAAATATTCTACCCTAGAATGGTATATCTGGAAAAAGTATCCTTCAAACATGAAGGAGAAATAAAGACTTTCCCAGACAAACGAAAGCTGAGGGATTTCATCAACACCAGACCTGTCCTACAAGAAATGGTAAAGGAGTACTTAATCAGAAAGAAAATGATGTTTATGAGCAATATAAAATCATCTGAAGACACAAAACTCACTGGTAATAGTAAGTACACCAAAAAAAAAAAAAAAAAACACCACAGAATATTATAACACTGTAACACTAATGTGTAACCTACTCTCATTTTAAGTGGAAAGACAAAATGACGAACCAATCAAAAATCATAACTACAACAACTTTTCAAGACAGAGAGACAAAAAAAGTTAAAAGCAGGGGACAAAGTTAAGGCATAGAGTCTTTATTAGTTTTCTTTTGCTTGTTCGTTTGTTTGCTTACGTAAACAGTGCTAAGTTGTTATCAGCTTAAATACTGGATTATAAGATAGTATTTGCAAGCCTCGTGGTAACCTCAAATCAAAAAACATGCAACAGATACACAAAAAATTAAAACTGAGAAACTAAATCATATCACAAAGAAAAACTCCTTTGCTCAAAGGAAGACAGGAAAGAACGAAAGAAGGAAGAGAAGACCACACAACAACCAGAAAAAAAGCAACAAAACGGCAGGGTAAGTCTTTATTTGTCAACAATAATATTGAATGTGGATGGACTAAACTGTCCAATCAAAAGACACAGAGTGGCTCAATGGTGGGGAAAAGACCAGATTCAAGGATCTGTTGCTTACAAGAAATACACTTAACCTATAAAGACACACACAGACTGAAAATAAAGAAATGAAAAGGCTGGGCACAGTGGCTCACACCTATAATCCCAGCACTTTGGGAGGCGGAGGCAGGTGAATCATGAGGTCAGGAGTTGGAGACCAATCTGGCCAACATGGTGAAACCCCGTCTCTACTAAAATTGCAAAAATTAACTGGGCATGGTGGTAGCACCTGTAATCTCAGCTACTCAGGAGGCTGAGGCAGGAGAATTGCTTGAACCCAGGAGGTAGAGTTTGCAGGGAGCCAAGATCGTGCCATTGCACTCCAGCCTGGGCAACAGAGCGAGACTCTGTCTCAAAAAAAAAAAAAAGATATTCCATGCCAATGAAAGCCAAAAGAGCTAAAGAGATAGGTACATTTATAGCAGACAAAATAGATTTTAAGACAAAAACTATAAGAAGAGACAAAGAAGGTCAACTTATAACAATAAAGAACAATAAAAGAGTCAATTCACTGAGAGAATATAACAACTATAAATATATATGCACCCAACACCAGAGAACCTAGATATAAAAAGCAAAAATTATTAGAGCTAAAGAGATAGAACCCAATACAATAATAGCTGGAGACTTCCAACACCAACTTTCAGCATTAGGTAGATCTTCCAGACAGAAAATGACAAAGAAACATCAGACTTACTCTACACTATAGACCAAATAAACCTAATAGACATTTACAGACCATCTTACCCAATGGTTGCAAAATACACATTATTTTCAGCACATAGATTATTATCAAGAATAGACCACATGTTAGGTCACAGAACACATCTTTTAAAAATTCAGAAAAATTAAAATAATATCCAATGTCTTCTCTGACCACAGTGGAATAGAACTCTTACTCAGTAACAAGAGGAATTTTAGAAACTATGTAAATACAGGAACATTTAAAAAATATGCTCCTGAATGACCAGTGAGTCAATGGAGAAATTATGAAAAAAATCTTAAACAAGTGATAATGGAAACACAACATACCAAAACCTATGGGATACAGCAAAAGCACTACTAAGGAGGAAGTTTGTAAGTGCCTACATGTAACAAGAAGAAAAACTTCAAACAAATAAACAACCTAATGATGCATCTTAAAGAACTAGAAAAGCAAAAGCAAACCAAACCCAATATTAGAAGAAAAGAAATAATAAAGAGCAGAGCAGAAATAAATGAAATTGAAATGAAAAAAATATATAAAAGATCAATGAAACAAAAAATGGTCTTTTGAAAAGATAAAATTGACAAATATTTAGTCAGACAAGCTAAGAGAGAGAGAGAGAGAGAGAAGATCCAAATAAATAAAATCAGTGACTTCAAAAAAAAAGGAGACATTACACTGACACTGCAGAAATTCAAAGGATCACTAGTGGTTTCTATGAGCAACTATATGCCAATAAATTGGAAAATCTAGAAAAAATTGACAAATTCCTAGACACCTACAACACACCAAGATTGAACCAAGAAGAAATCCAAAACCTGAACAGACTATTAACAAGTAGCAAGATCAAAGCTATAATAAAAAGTCTCACAGCAAAGAAAAGCCTAGGCCCCAGGATACAAATTCTATGCAAACTATTCCAAAAAAAATTGAAGAGGTGAGGAGGAGGGAATATTTCCAAACTCTTTTATGGGGCCAGTATTATCCTGCTACCAAATCCAAAGACACATCCAAAAAGGAAAACTACAGGCCAATATTGCTAATGAATATTGATACCAAAATTCTTAACAAAATACTAGCAAACTGACTTCAAGAATACATTAAAAAGGTGATTTATCATGGCCAAGCAGGATTTATGCCTGGGATGCAAGGATGATTCAACATATGCAAATCAATCAATGTGATACATTATATTAACCAAATGAAGAACAAAAACCACATGATCATTTAAATTGATACTAAAATAGCATTTGATAAAATTTAACATCACTTCATGATTTAAAAAAAAAAAAACTGAATATAGAAGGAACATACCTCAACATAATAAAAGTCATATGTGACAGACCCACACCTAGTATCACACTAAATGGGGAAAATCTAAAAACCTTTCCTCTAAGATTTAGAACAGGACAAGAATGCCCACTTTCACCAATGTTATTCAACATAGTACTAGAAGTTCTAACCAGAAAAATCAAACAAGACAAAGAAATAAAGAGCATCAAAATTGAAAAGAAACAAGTCAAATTAGCCTTGTTTGCAGATGATATGAGCTTATATTTGGAAAAACGTGAAGACTCCATCAAAAAACTATTAGAACTGATAAACAAGTTCCGTAAAGTCGCAGGATAAAAAAATCAACATACTGGCTGGGCACGGTGGCTCATGCCTCTAATCCCAGCACTTTGGGAAGCCATGGCTGATGGATTACTGGAGGTCAGGAGTTCAAGACCAGCCTGGCCAGCATGGTGAAACCCTGTCTCTACTAAAAATGCAAAATTAGTTGAGTGTGGTGGCATGCACCTGTAATTAATCCCAGCTACTCAGGAGGCTGAGGGAGGAGAATTGCTTGAACCCAGGAGGTGGAGGTTGCAGTGAGCCGAGATCATGCTATTGCACTCTAGCCTGGGCAAAAACAGTGAAACTCCATCTAAAAATAATAATAATAATAAACATACAAAATCAGTAGTATTTCTATGCATCAACAAGTAATAATCTGAAAAAGAAATTTAAAAAGTAATCTCATTTACAACAACCACAAGTAAAATTAAATACCTAGGAACTGACTTAACCAAAGAAGTGAAATATTTCTACAATGAAAACCATAAAACACTGATGAAATAAATTGAAGACATGCAAAAAAGTGGAAAGATATTCCATGTTCATGGATTGAAATAATCAATATTGTTAAAATGTCCATACTGGCTGGGTGCAGTGGCTCACACCTGTAATCCCAGCACTCTGGGAGGCTGAAGGTCAGGGCACATCATGAGGTCAGGGGATTGAGACCATCCTGGCTAACACGGTGAAACCCAGTCTCTACTAAAAATACAAAAAATTAGCTGGGCATGGTGGCACGCACCTGTAGTCCCAGTTACTTGGTAGGCTGAGGCAGGAGAATCACTTGAACCATGAAAGTGGAAGTTGCAGCAAGCCAAGATCATGCCACTGCACTCTAGCCTGGGCAACAGAGTGAGACTCCATCTCAAAAAAAGAAAAAAAAAATGTCCATACCACCCAAAGCAATCTATGGATTCAATGCGATCTCTGTTAAAATACCAATGATATTCTTTACAAAAATAGAAAAGAACAATCCAAAAAGTTATATGGAAACACAACCTATCCTAAGCAAAAAAAGCAAAACTAGAGGCATCATGTTACCTGATTTCAAATTATACTACAGAGCTATAGTAACCAAAATAGCACGGTACTGGCATAAAAACAGACACAAAGACAAATGGAACAGAATAGAGAATGCCAAACCAAATTTATGCATTTACAATGAACTCATTTTTGACAAATGTGCCAAGAAGATGCACCGGAGAAAGGACGGTCTCTTCAAATGATGCTGGGAAAACTGGATATCCATATGCAGAAGAATGAAACTAGACCCCTATCCCTTGCAGTATACAAAAATCAAATCAAAGTTGCTTAAAAACTTAAATATAAGACCTGAAACTATGAAACTACTAGAAGAAAATATTGGGGAAACACTTCGGGATATTGGTCTAGGCGAAGATTTCTTGAGTAAGACCTCAAAAGTACAGGCAACCATAGCAAAAATAGAAAAATGGGGTCACACCAAGTTAAAAAGTTCCCACACAGAGAACAGCCTGAACCCGGGAGGCAGAGCTTGCAGTGAGCCGAGATGGCACCACTGTACTCCAACCTGGGAGACAGCGAGACTCCGTCTCAAAAAAAAAAAAAAAAAAAGGTTCCTTCACAGCAAAGGAAGCAATCAACAAAGTGAAGAGACAACCCACAGAATAGGAGGAAAATATTGGTAAACTACCTATTTCACAAAGGATTAATAACCAGAATATACAAGGTACTCAAACAACTCTATAGGAAAAAAAACTAACAATCTAATTAAAAATTTGGCAAAAGATTTGAATAGACAGCTCTCAAAAGAAGACATACAATGCTAAACAGGTATATGTAAAGGTGCTCAACATCACTGAACATCAGAGAAATGCAAATTGAACCTATAATAACATGTCACCTTACCCCAGTTAAAATGGCTTTTATCCAAAAGACAGGCAATAACATATGCTGGTAAGGGTGTGGAGAAAAGGGAAGCCCCATACACTGTTGGTGGAAATGTAAATTAATGCAACCACTGTGGAGAACAGTTTGGAGGTTCCTCAAAAAACTAAGAATAGAACTACCAAATGATTCAGCAACCCTACTGCAGGGTATATACCCAAAAGAAACGAAGACAGTATATCGGAGAGATATCTGCACTCTCATGTTTGTTGCAGCAGTGTTCACAATAGTCAAGATTTGGAAACAACCTAAGAGTCCATCAACAGATGAATGGATAAAGAAAACGTGATACATACACACAATGGGGTCCTATTCCGCCATAAAAGAAAAAAATGAGATTCTGTCATTTGTCACAACATGGATGGAACTGGATGTCATTATCTGAAGTGAAATAAGCCAGGCACAGAAAGACACACATCGCATATGCTCACTGTTTTGTGGGATCTAAAAATCAAAACAATTGAACTAAAAGAGATAGAGAGTAGAAGGATGATTACCAGTGGGAGGGTGAGGAGATGGGGATGGTTAATGGGTACAAAAAATAATTAAAAAGAATGAATAAGACCTAGTATTTGATAGCACAACAGGGTGACTATAGTCAACAATAATTTAATTGTACATTTTAAAATAACTAAAAGACTATAATTGCATTGTTTATAACACAAAAGATAAACGTTTGAAGGGACAGAGAGCTCATTTTACATGATGTGATTATTATGCACTCTATGCCTATCCCAGGCATGGTGGCTCACGCCTCTAATCCCAGCACTTTGGGAGGCCGAAGCGGGCAGATCACAAAGTCAGGAGATCGAGACCATCCTGGCTAACGTGGTCAAACCCCGTCTCTACTAAAAATACAAAAAATTAGCCGGGCGTGGGGGCGGGTACCTGTAGTCCCAGCTACTCAGGAGGCTGAGGCAAGAGAATGGTGTGAACCTGGGAGACAGAGCTTGCAGTGAGCCGAGATCGCAGCACTGCACTACAACCTGGGGGACAGAGCGAGACTCCATCTCAAAAAAAAAAAAAAAAAAAATCCCATCTACCCCCATAAATATATACACTTATTACGTGCCCACAAAAATTAAAAGTTAAAGAGAAAGAGGTGATGCTTATAAGGTCAAGCCATGGAGTCACTAGAAGACTGCACCAACAGAGCAGAGCCATCGCAACCTCTAGCTGTACTGAAAACTGTGGTCTTCAAGGTAAGGAAGACAGTTGGCCAACATGTTCTTCAGTGCAATATAGTCGAGTGGAAAGAGCACCAGGCAGTCAGGAAAGCCAGGTGTCAATCTTGCTGAACTTTTAACTACCTGTGGGGCCAACACAACCTCTCTGAACATTTTGTATATGTCTTGCCTATAAAATGAAGGGGATGAATATCATGACTGCTAGGTCCCTTGCAGCTCTAGGACCCTGTGATGTTCATAAAATGCTCCCTCATTAGAGATAATAAGAAGATAATGTTATTTTTTTAAGCAAGAACTATACACCTAAATGTGGCACAATTTACCCCCAATTTTTGAAAGAAACAAACTCAATTTTTTAAAAGTTTGTCAGAAAAGATGGAAATTCAATTAAGTAAAGCGATTTCTTTACATATTCCAAATTCAAAATAAATGGTGTTCAGTCTATTATGAGTGATTTTGAGAAATCTTACATGACAACAATTTGGCTCTCAGCTGAAAAATCCTGGTGGCTTGTATTCCTGATCTGTAGGAGCAATTAACACGCCTCTCAATGGACACATGAGCAACAATTTGGGGCCACAAGTAATCGAGGAGTCCATTTTCATTTCCTGGAGCATGAAAGACAGACACTGGGGGTTTCGGCAGAAGCTAGAAAACGGCAGAAGAGATGCTGATTGTGGTTTTAACTTTCTAATTTCATCTTCAAGTGCAGAATGTGCCCAGAAGCAACACCCAGCACA
This sequence comes from Rhinopithecus bieti, assembly GCF_001698545.2. Taxonomy (NCBI): domain Eukaryota; kingdom Metazoa; phylum Chordata; class Mammalia; order Primates; family Cercopithecidae; genus Rhinopithecus; species Rhinopithecus bieti. The sequence continues at coordinate 38,180 of NW_016816813.1, forward strand.
GAAACCTACAGCAAATGTCCTTAATTACTTCTTTCCTAGCCTCCTTGAACCATTAGCAATCTGGAGGCCAGGTCCATAAAACTGGCCAGAAATCACTCCAAATCAATTTCCTAATCATTGTCTTGAGAAGCAGGCAGACGTTATGCCATAATGTGACTCCCCTAAACAATTATTCAACGGAATAGGGCTCCTGCCTCTGAAATCCTTTAGGACCAATGGGATTTCAGAGGCAGCAATGAAGCGAATATTTTGTTTCCCTTGGAATTCAAATCACGTGGTTCGCTCTGTTTCCCTGTTCTGTATACCTAGATAAATGCTTATTGCTTTCTTCTAAGTTCTGAGACAGCCAAAATATAGAACAGTCTGCCTTATTATAATACTTCCATGTTTACAAACATATTTGCCAGGCTATGTTCCCAATCTGCAGCCTGGAAAATTGGATATCCTGACTACTGGACCTGCCATAATTTATCCTCTATACATTCACAAGTTCTTTCTTGCTCTCACTCCTTTTCTCCAGGCTGGTACCAATCAAACAGTCTTGGCATTTCTTCAAATAAAAATTTAAAACCCCAAACCTCAAGTTGGTTTTGGTCAAAAGATTCTTTCAAATCGTAATCAAAAGCATTCAGAAAAATAATTTATTTTGTCTCCAGAGGTCCATCTGAGATGTCAATTACTAGTACAGACATAAACATATGGAGACTTAAATAAACGCTCTGGCTGACAATGTCAAACACTGCAGTGGAAGGACAGGGTGGGGAGGCTGGAACACAAGGATGCAAGATAAAGAAGGGACAGAGAGAACAGCATGATACAATTTATCTTGGACAGAAGGAATTTGTTTAACCCTTTTAGTTTTCATAAAACATCATCCTTGGAACAAGATGACCAAGTGGAGAGAAAATCCAGCCACCGTCTGTGCTGACATCATCCTCAGCAGAAGTCAAGCAAGAAATCCTACCTTGAGGGAACCCAGTGCCCTCCTCAGACAGATGGAGTCTGCTGAATACCTGCAGGAAGATGTCTAAGTGATGCCCATTCAGACATCTTCATGCCACTACCTCCTCTTAAGAGGCCAGAAAGACCATTTTGCAGCTGCAAATGTTCCCACCCTAGACTCCTGGCAAACAGTCGAGTGCTGGGCCAATTCACTAACAATGGAAAAGAAGCTACTTGACCTCTCTTCAGGACTTCCCTCCATCCCAGCAGCCCCCACCACACCTGCCCTTCCTCTAATTGCTCAGGGCAGGAAGCAGGTCATTATTGGAAGGGCAGATGTGCCTCCCCTCCTGACTAATTCAGGCAACATTTTCACACTGCTGGGCAACAATTCACAGCATGAATAAAAGAGGCAAAGAGATGGATTCTTTTACTGCAAGTGAATATGGAAATCTGCTCTGGTACTCTAAAGTTATAAAGGTGCAGTGGAGACACTGGGTTCCCCTGAATTCACCAAGAAAACCTTGGCATCATATAAGTAGAAGAATGCGAAGACTCTTAAAGTTAATAGTCGCACTGGAACAACTCAGGAGGGTGTCCTCTAGTCTAGGACATAGAATGAGGGAACCTTTCTAGGCCTTTTTAGTTTTCATAAACAACATTGTCAGAATCACTGTATTGGTGCCTTGATTATTTTAAAAATGTAATACAGAGTCCTCTTGTGTGCCAATCTGGCCTACTCACATCTGGTATATCTAACTCCATCATTAGTTTTAAAGCTCACCCCAAAATAGCGTATGGTTTTGGTCAAGTGGCTTATCTTGTATGATGGACAAAACTTCTCAATGATGTTGGCCAGGAGATGCCATGAAGTTACCATCTTAACCAACGTCAATTTGGTCTTCCAATGAGGCTAGACCTGCAGAGTCAATGGCAGCCCCATTCATTGGTTTTTTTCTTCTCTATTTCTTCTTCCTTTCTTAAAATTTTATTTTTCAAATTCCTTATACATATACAAACATTTGTAATCAAATGTACATATATACCATATCAGACATCTTGGGTTTTTGTGTTGTTTTGCTCCCCTGCACCCATTCATTCTTAAAGCTCCACTCATGTGATGGCCCTGTTCCCCAGCAAGGAATCTTCTGGTGACAACCTAGCATGTGTCCTTCCTTATTTTTCCTTGTGCTCATATAATAATAAATACAAATATATATATATATATATATAATATACATATATACAAGATATGGCAATGTTTTACAAAATGGGATTAGGGATTATATTCTTAAGCACTTTGCATCTTGCCTTTGTTACTATAAACCAGCTCAAGACCCTCCAAGTAAACCTCCCAGTAAAGCAGTGGAGTTACAGGTTTGTTTTCAATTGGTTTTGCTTTGATTTTTTGGCTTTTTTAATGGCCTGCATAAGACATTAGGGTGTGAATGAAATATAATAATTGACAAAACCATCCCCTCCTGATAAACATTCCACTTAGGGGGGGGGGGGGGGGGGGGGTATATGTGTGTGTGTGTTTTTGAATATATTTTATATATAATATATATATAAAAATCAAGAGAGAGAAAGAGAGATATTTAATATGCAAAATTGGAGGCTGAAAATTCCCAAGATCTGCAATCAGCAGGCTGGAGCCCCAGGAGAGCTGATGGCTTAAGTTCCAGTCCAAAAGCCAGAAGGCTCAAGACTCAACAAGACCCAGTGTTTCCGTTCATGACAGAAGAAAAGAGTAATGTCCCAGCTCAGGGAAGTCAAGCAGAAGGAGGTCCCTCTTACTGGAGGAAGGGTCAGCATTGTTGTTCTAGTCAGGGTTTCAATTGATTAGATGAGCCCCACCCACACTGTGGAGGGCAGCCTGCTTTACTCACTCTACTGATTGAAATGTTAATCTCATCCAGAAACACCCTCCCGGACACACTCAGCATAATGTTTGACCAAATGTCTGGGCACCCTTTGGCCCAGTCACATTGACACATAAAATTACCCATCACAATATCTCCACGTATTAGTGTTTTGTCCTTACAGGATAAAGTCTGTCATGTTTAGCTCAGGCTACTATAACAAAATACCTTAAACTGGATGGCTGACAAACAGAAATTTATTTCTCACAGTTCTAGAGACTGGGAAGTCCAAGATCAAGGTACCAGCAGATTCAGTATCTGGTTCATAAATGGCACCTTCTCATTGTATCCTCACATGATGGAAGGGGCAAGGCATCTTTCTGGGGCCTTTTTTATGAGGCACTAAACCCATTCATGAGGATTTTACCCCTTGATCTAATCACCTCCCAAAAGGTCTCACCTTCTAATACCATCACATTGATGAATAGGTATGAACATATAAATGTGGGGCATGACAAAACACACAGACCATATCAAAGTCACAGCAGTGGAATTAGCGAACAGAAAGGAATATGCAGTGTTAATTTTAACAGTGTTTGACAGTTTGATTTTCACAAAGACAAACGATTTATATTTCCAGCAGCATTGTAGAAGAGGACTCTTCTCCCCAAAGACATGGAACCAACCCAAATGTTCATCAATGATAGACTGCATAAAGAAAATGTGGTACATATACACCACAGAATACTATGTAGTCATGAAAAGGAATGAGATCATGTCCTTTGCAGGGACATGGATGAAGCTGGAAGCCATTATCCTCAGCAAACTAACACAGGAACAGAAAACCAATGACTACATGTTCTCACTCATAAGTGGGAGGTGAACATTGAGAACACATGGACACAGGGAGGGGAACAACACTCACCAGGGCCTGTTGGGTGGTGGGAGGTGAGGGTAGGGAACTTAGAGGACAGGTCAATAGGTACAGCAAACCGCCATGGCACATGTATACCTATGTAACAGACCTGCACATTCTGCACATGTATCCCTGATGTTTTTTTTTAGAAGAAATAAAGGAAAAAAAGAAAAGAAAAAAGCAGGACTCTTCTCCATATTCCCACCAGCAATGAAAGTTAATGCTATCTTAAATTCTGGCCTTTGATTTTTTTTTCATATCTCACTGTTACTTAAAATTGGATTCCCTGAACACAAGTGACTTTTAATATCTTTTCATAAGGCTTTGGCCATCTGGAGTTCTTCTTCTGCAAATAGTCTCTGCATACCATTTGTCCATTTTCCACTGGGTGGTTTGTTCCTTTTGACAGTTGTAAAAGTTGTTTGTAAATTATTAGATGTATGGCTATTAATCCTGCTTTTCATTGATTTTTTTTTTCTGTGACTATCACGTACTTGGTTTTCTTTCGTTTTGTTTGGTAAAATCTTTTCTTTGGTTATGACTTCCCCTGCCATCAGATTGTACAGGTTAAATCCCAATTTGTTTTCAAGATTTGTATTACCATATGCTTATGAAAATAATCCAATTTTGCTTTCATCCAGATGGAGAACCAGGAATCCCAAGACCATATTATTAAATGCAGCCTTTTCCTACTGGAACACATTAAATTTTCACACAAATCAAGCTTTATTTATGGGTTATCTATTCTGTTCCACTAATCTCTTTGTTTTCCCAATGCCAGTATCATGTTGATATTATCTCATTGTCTTAAAAGTGGATCATAATATCTGGTAAGTGAAGTCTCCCCTTCAATTTTGTTTTGCATATTTCTCTTTGTTAGTCTAAAAAAAACTCACTCTTCCAAACAGATAGAAAATTACAGCTAGATCGGAGGAGTAAGTTCCAGCTTTCTATAGCACTATAGAGTGAGTAATAAACAATTTATTATATATTTTCATATAACTAGAAGAGTGCATTTTGAATGTTCCCAACACAAACAAATGATAAATGTTTGAGGTGATGGATATACTAATTACCCTGATTGGAGCATTACACATTGTATACATACATGTATGGAAATATCACACTCTACCTGATAAATATGTATAAATTATGTGTCAATTAAAATATTGAAAATTTAAAAAATGCTTTCTCCACATTACACTGTAAGATTGTCTAATTCCTAAGATAATAACTCTGTTGGGATATTCACAGAAATTACCTAAAGTTTGTACATAAATTTTGAAGAAATTACTTTTGTACTAAATGTTTTCCTTTGGAAAAGAAAGTCTTTCCAAATGGTTAGATATTGTTGTGTGTCCCTCAATAAGGTTGTATCGTTTTCCTCAAATAAGTCTATGTCTTTCTTAATATAGTCATTTAGAACTTAAAGTTATAAATGAATTTTTTCCGTTTCTGACTGCTTACTTACCAAAAAAGACAAGTTTTGGTATTTGTATATGAATCTTATTCCAGCTACCTTACAAAATTATTTTACTAACTTGAGTAGCCTTTTTTTAATATCTAAAAGTAGAGTCTTGGAGGCTTTGAAAGGTTAAAAAAAAAAAAAAANAGAGTAATGTCCCAGCTCAGGGAAGTCAAGCAGAAGGAGGTCCCTCTTACTGGAGGAAGGGTCAGCATTGTTGTTCTAGTCAGGGTTTCAATTGATTAGATGAGCCCCACCCACACTGTGGAGGGCAGCCTGCTTTACTCACTCTACTGATTGAAATGTTAATCTCATCCAGAAACACCCTCCCGGACACACTCAGCATAATGTTTGACCAAATGTCTGGGCACCCTTTGGCCCAGTCACATTGACACATAAAATTACCCATCACAATATCTCCACGTATTAGTGTTTTTGTCCTTACAGGATAAAGTCTGTCATGTTTAGCTCAGGCTACTATAACAAAATACCTTAAACTGGATGGCTGACAAACAGAAATTTATTTCTCACAGTTCTAGAGACTGGGAAGTCCAAGATCAAGGTACCAGCAGATTCAGTATCTGGTTCATAAATGGCACCTTCTCATTGTATCCTCACATGATGGAAGGGGCAAGGCATCTTTCTGGGGCCTTTTTTATGAGGCACTAAACCCATTCATGAGGATTTTACCCCTTGATCTAATCACCTCCCAAAAGGTCTCACCTTCTAATACCATCACATTGATGAATAGGTATGAACATATAAATGTGGGGGCATGACAAAACACACAGACCATATCAAAGTCACAGCAGTGGAATTAGCGAACAGAAAGGAATATGCAGTGTTAATTTTAACAGTGTTTGACAGTTTGATTTTCACAAAGACAAACGATTTATATTTCCAGCAGCATTGTAGAAGAGGACTCTTCTCCCCAAAGACATGGAACCAACCCAAATGTTCATCAATGATAGACTGCATAAAGAAAATGTGGTACATATACACCACAGAATACTATGTAGTCATGAAAAGGAATGAGATCATGTCCTTTGCAGGGACATGGATGAAGCTGGAAGCCATTATCCTCAGCAAACTAACACAGGAACAGAAAACCAATGACTACATGTTCTCACTCATAAGTGGGAGGTGAACATTGAGAACACATGGACACAGGGAGGGGAACAACACTCACCAGGGCCTGTTGGGTGGTGGGAGGTGAGGGTAGGGAACTTAGAGGACAGGTCAATAGGTACAGCAAACCGCCATGGCACATGTATACCTATGTAACAGACCTGCACATTCTGCACATGTATCCCTGATGTTTTTTTTTAGAAGAAATAAAGGAAAAAAAGAAAAGAAAAAAGCAGGACTCTTCTCCATATTCCCACCAGCAATGAAAGTTAATGCTATCTTAAATTCTGGCCTTTGATTTTTTTTTCATATCTCACTGTTACTTAAAATTGGATTCCCTGAACACAAGTGACTTTTAATATCTTTTCATAAGGCTTTGGCCATCTGGAGTTCTTCTTCTGCAAATAGTCTCTGCATACCATTTGTCCATTTTTCCACTGGGTGGTTTGTTCCTTTTTGACAGTTGTAAAAGTTGTTTGTAAATTATTAGATGTATGGCTATTAATCCTGCTTTTCATTGATTTTTTTTTTCTGTGACTATCACGTACTTGGTTTTCTTTCGTTTTGTTTGGTAAAATCTTTTCTTTGGTTATGACTTCCCCTGCCATCAGATTGTACAGGTTAAATCCCAATTTGTTTTCAAGATTTGTATTACCATATGCTTATGAAAATAATCCAATTTTGCTTTCATCCAGATGGAGAACCAGGAATCCCAAGACCATATTATTAAATGCAGCCTTTTCCTACTGGAACACATTAAATTTTCACACAAATCAAGCTTTATTTATGGGTTATCTATTCTGTTCCACTAATCTCTTTGTTTTTCCCAATGCCAGTATCATGTTGATATTATCTCATTGTCTTAAAAGTGGATCATAATATCTGGTAAGTGAAGTCTCCCCTTCAATTTTGTTTTGCATATTTCTCTTTGTTAGTCTAAAAAAAACTCACTCTTCCAAACAGATAGAAAATTACAGCTAGATCGGAGGAGTAAGTTCCAGCTTTCTATAGCACTATAGAGTGAGTAATAAACAATTTATTATATATTTTCATATAACTAGAAGAGTGCATTTTGAATGTTCCCAACACAAACAAATGATAAATGTTTGAGGTGATGGATATACTAATTACCCTGATTGGAGCATTACACATTGTATACATACATGTATGGAAATATCACACTCTACCTGATAAATATGTATAAATTATGTGTCAATTAAAATATTGAAAATTTAAAAAATGCTTTCTCCACATTACACTGTAAGATTGTCTAATTCCTAAGATAATAACTCTGTTGGGATATTCACAGAAATTACCTAAAGTTTGTACATAAATTTTTGAAGAAATTACTTTTGTACTAAATGTTTTCCTTTGGAAAAAGAAAGTCTTTCCAAATGGTTAGATATTGTTGTGTGTCCCTCAATAAGGTTGTATCGTTTTCCTCAAATAAGTCTATGTCTTTCTTAATATAGTCATTTAGAACTTAAAGTTATAAATGAATTTTTTCCGTTTCTGACTGCTTACTTACCAAAAAAGACAAGTTTTGGTATTTGTATATGAATCTTATTCCAGCTACCTTACAAAATTATTTTACTAACTTGAGTAGCCTTTTTTTAATATCTAAAAGTAGAGTCTTGGAGGCTTTGAAAGGTTAAAAAAAAAAAAAAAGCATACCTCTTTTCTTGACTTACTTCATTCACTAGAACTTCAACACAATGCTATACAATGATGGTGAGAATATTCCTTTTCAGCGCCTGATTTTGACAGAAAGAGATGTAGTGCTTTGTCACTTAAGGTAATATTTGCTGGTAGGTAGCATGACTGATCTTTATTATATTTAGGTTGTTTACTTCTATTCCTATATTACTTCGCTGTCTTTTATAAGAATTTTATAAAATGCCTTTTCAAAATCTACTAATGTAATTTTGTAATTTTTCTCTTTCAGTTAGCTCTTTTAATCTCTTTCCGTTTATTCATTAGAGTTATACTGATACAGATATTTATATCCATCATTTCTTGCATTTCTAAAATAAATCTTATTAGGTCACAGATAGCATTCTTTTAAAACTCCACTAGATTCTATCTGCTGTTTATTTTATTTTTTGCATCAGTACTCTTAAGTTAGATTGATTTATAGTTTTAAATTTTCAATTATACTTTATTAGAGCTGAGTATTAAAATAAGATGGACTCTATTAAGTGAATTAACATCTTCATTTTTTCATGATCTAGAAAAGTTTATTTAACATTGCAACTATCTTTCTTTAACTATTAGATAAATCTGAGTTAAGAACCCGTTTAGTTTTGCGGCCTATTTTCATTGGAAATTCTTTCACCAAGTGTTGGTCTCCTCTCTGCTCTCTACACTTCCAGCTCCAGGGATGTAGACTGCTCAGTGGTTCAGGGTCTACAGAGAGCAAAGTTCTTTGCTCAATACTGTTTCCTCTCCACTTCATTTTCTTCCCAGTCTAGTTCATTTGCCATTTGTTTTGAGTCCTTTTCAAGTATTTTGCTGAGATAGTGAATGGGAGGGAAATATACGCTAGAGGATTGCATGTCTTCAAATCGTGGTAGTTTTTTTTTTTGCTTGTTTGTTTGTTTTGGGGTTTTTTTTTTTTTTTTTTTTTTTTTTTGGCCTTGATGGGAGAATATCTTGGCTGGATATTGCATTCTTAGGTTGTGTAGTTTCTGTAGATTTTGCTCCAGTATCTTCTAGCTTCCAGATGAGAAGTCTGATGCTAATCTTCCTCTTATTTCCTTATGAGTAATCTTTCTTCCTGTCTAAAAACTTACAGAATTTTCTCATTATACTTAGAATTCAGGAATTTTTAGCAGAGTATGTCGGGTCTCACTTTTTTCATCAACCTGACCTGGAACTTGGCTAGACCCTTCAATATACTGACTCAAGTCTCTTCAGAAATTTTTCTTCTATGTTTAATTATTACCTCTTCTTTAGCTGTTCCTTTGTATCCTATTGTAAATCCTATTCATTCCAAGTTGTCCCCTGGTTCTATCCTCCCAGTCTCTCTCCCCTTTTTTCTCATGATTTTATCTGCTTTTTTCTCATGATTTTCAACTGATTTTGCTCTGTGCTTTGATCCTCTAAGCCACCAACATGGGTGGCTCTTAACAGTGACCATTAACTCCTTCAGTTACATCTACTAAATTGGTGAGGACTTTTCTTTCCTTTAGAAAGTCCTTTCATAATGCACTTACATTTCTTTGGGTTTTCTTACTGCTTTTTCACTCATTTCCTCCAACAGCTCTGTTTTGCTGAGATTGTGTTCTGTTGGTTGTGACTCATCTTTCTCCAGCTGGTAGGATCTTTCAGATGCATGTTCTTTTTCTCTGTTGGCTCTGTGTGATCAGGTCTGGTTGACGACAAACAGGACAGAGTCTCTTTCTCCAAGGGCTGGTAACACAAAAGCAGGCAGGTTGCAGGTCCTGCCAAGGCTGCAGGAGGAAAGTGTCTGGCACCCCAGGAGCCTCAAAGAGAGAGGCAGTTGGACTACTGCTCAGCTCTTTATTGGCCTCTTAGGCACCAGGAGGACCAGAAGTGTCCACAAGACTGATGTCATCCTTCTTCCTGCAGTACTGAGATCTCTCTGGGCCAAGCCATTTGCAGGATCAACTGCTTGCCAATTTCCATAGAACTCTGATGGTTGTCCCCACACTCTTACTAAATCTGTGTCTAGTTCTGATATAAAATTCCTGTCTAAATTCTACAGAGCCTCCAGCCCCACCTGGTCCCAGCACTCACAGCTCCAGCTGCCAGTTAGTCTCAGAGATGCAGATAATTTGGAATTGGGAATGTGATGAAATTAATGTATTTCCTGGTTAATAAAACACACACACAAAAAAAAAAGAAAAAAAAATACTCTGCGTGTCTCTCCTCCCCACTCAGTCTATTTCTAACAAGAAAATCACATGGGTGCCTGGTACACAGGCCTGCTAGAAATAAAAATAAAAAAAAAAAAAAAGGAGCAATCCAAATTAAGAAACACTTTAAATGATATTTTTCTTCATTTCTGCAAGGCCTGTCCTGGTTCTGTGGAGGCCCACAGCATGTGGGTCAATTCTTATGTTCGCCACTGTGTTAATTAAAAACAGGAAACTGGGCTGAGAAGGTAGATCAGAGGGGAGGAGTTCTTTCCTTCCAGCTCTCACTTGGTCTTCATTTAATTCAGCTACAATGCCAAGAAAACTAAATATTACAAAGTAATAATCCTTGTGTGAGCACTAAGTTAGGAAATGAAGAAAAATATCACTGGCTCATGCCCTAATAAAGCCAAGCTATTGAAAAGGCTGAAAATTGATAGCAAATTCCCTTCTGAGGTGCTTAACGACCATTCTGCTTCTCTGTTTCCTTTTTACCAATGCTTGAAGTATGTTTGTGCAGCCTGCAGCTGCCCTGGACTCTCAGCCTACCTCACTTCACATCAAGCCAATTGGAAAACTGCAGGCTCCAGAAGTCTTTGGGAAGCAACAGTGGGCTCCAAAGAACAAACATAAATGGCACAGGTCCCTCAGGGCCCAGAGTGGGGAGAAAGCTCTGGACAAGGAGTCTGCCTAGGTCTCCTCACCTGTAGGGTGGAAGCCAAAACTCCTGCCTTCCAGGACTCTTGGAAGGTTAAAGGAAAATGCTTCATAAAGAGCCATGCAAAAGCAAAGTGATGGAAACTGTTACCGTCACATCCTCATCCCAAAGGCTTTTGCGGGTCTTACTTTCCAGGCCCATGCTTCTGCTCCATTCAAGCCTGACAAGTTTCAGAAAACACATTGCTTCACACCTCTATTTTTACAATCCCCATTAGCAACAAGAGGCATCAGAGTGATCAAGCCAGTGCTACTATTAACAATCTCTCGTTGATTTATGACAATGTAAACAGAAGCAGCATATGGGTGTAGTTTAACTGGATATATTAACTGTGCAATAAAAGGTGTTATTTATCTTTAATAAACTTAAATCAATCCTGACTCTGATAAAAACATAATAAAAGATCTTAACGGGTTCAAGTATCTAGAAGGAAAGCATTGTTTTTTGTTTCACTTTTCTTCTCTGCTTTTGTCTTTCCTAACAAGGGTCTTCTCTCTAGTTCGTTTGGCAGGGAAATAACAAGATTTTTCTTCACTAGAGTGCTCAGCAATTACAGGATGTGTTTGCCTGTATTAATAACAGAGGGAGGCATCTTATCTCCAAAGGGCAAAAAGCAACTGAGAAATTCTGGAAGCATCACTAATCTAAACTGGCAATCCAGGGTAGTGGCTCAGAGACAGGCTTCCTTTTAGAGTCAGAAACATTTCAGTTCTAACTATATTCCTCCACTTGATCGCCTGAACTAGTCATTCAAAGATTTCTTCAGCCTCTTTTAGTTTCCATTTTCTGGGCTTTGGAATATGAAGATGCTCTATAACTTATCAGTGAGGATAATATTAAGTAAGATAAGTATTTGAAAAGAAGCTATCCCAACAGCAAGTATGCAGTGATTTGATATTAGTTTTTGTTAATAAATACCATTTACTTCTACCCTAAAATGCCCATGTATTCTTCAAAGAAAATAAAATGCTGATGTATCCAAAGCTAGGGTTATGAATCTGGAGACTGTGGCTCGGATGAATGATTCCCAAACCTGCCTGCTCATCGGAATTTTCTGACGAACTTAAATTGCAGAGGCCACATCCCCAGTGAATCAGAACCCCTGGGGAGGGGTCATGGCAAGAAGCTGTGTCTATTAAAAGCTTCCCAGGTGATCTTGAGGAGCAGTTGTGTATGGGAACCAGTGGCTGAGACAATCAAGCCTCCAGAAAAATTAGTCCCGTTACATAAAAAGCAAAAGCTAAAAAAAAGAAAAATTGCATCCCAATTTCATTTCCAAATATGTCGCTAAGTTGCCTTTTAAGAAACTATTTTGGAGAATGCCTTGTATGTGTGATTAAATGTGATAAATATAAATACATAAAGAAACAATATTCACAGAAGTAAAACACCAATAGCAGCCACCAAAGGTACACATTGCCATAAATGCGCTTCACGAAGCACAGACACATTGTCTGATGAAAAACATGAACCAAACCATCTTTTAGTTTTGATGTTACAATTGGTTAAAATTCAGTAAAGGGGCCTGAGGGCCACTGAAAACTCTTCCCTGATGATGTGGTCCAGAAAAGCCTACAGGAAGTTGTGTAACATCTCAAGAAAGGGTGGTATATGGGAAGCACACATGGATGCCAGCTTCCTTTATATTTGCCCTTAAGGCTGGTCCTTTCCTGTGTATGCCGCCTACCCAGTGGCCCAAGGCAAAACCCTGGCAACACCCCTGACTCATCCTTTCCCCCAACTTGCCTCTCCTGCACAGTGACCAATACATCCTCTCTATTTCACCTTCTCATCATCTTTCCTCTTGTCCCCCTCTACTGGACCATCACTGGCCCCAAAGAGGCTGTTATTTTCCCATCCTAGCCATTCTAGTGCCCTTGAAAGAGAGGAATCTGCCTGGGACCAAGGTCCTAACAAAAATGCACTCAGGAACTCATGGATGCTGAAAGTGGACAATGCGATAGATGGGACAGGCAGGTACAAAATTCTCTGGGCCTGATTTGAGACCCCTCAGAGAGGTCTATGTAGAGTCTCCTGGTCTAGATAGTATTGTGCGTTTTTATTGGACAAGTCATGGAAAGGGAGGGTCACCAACCCCAGGATCAAGATCTCTAGCCAGAAGCTCCAAAAATTTCTATCCACAGAATAAAGAAAACACATTATAGGGTAATATAAGACAACAGGCAAGATCCGGGTCAGAGCAGGTATGGATTTGAGCTGCATTGCTGCTGTGTCATCATAGACAAATTCATTTCTCTGAACCCCAGCTTCCCTATTTGAAAATGAGAATGACAATGTCCATTTTACAGAGCTACTCTGAGAATTAAAAATATTTAAAAGTGCCCAACATGCAGCAATCACTCAATAAATTCTAGCTAATACTCTTATCAATAACTGGATGTATATGTATGTAAGTTTGCCTATTAGAAAGAAACTGAAAAGATATATTCTAAAGATAACTATTCTTTAGGGTTGCATCATCCTCAGTTTTAACTTTCGATATTTTACGAATTTCCCCATAGCTTAAAAATCTAAGATTCTTCATCCTTTAACGACACAGTCTAAATCCAATGCCACTTTGATGACAGTAAGGCCAGCAAAATGTGGAAGGGTGAGGGATAAGAGTGGAGAACAGAAATGGGTGAGAAACGTACTGAAAATGAATGACTTTTGAAGCCCTATTACAACAAAACCAATCACCAATGGCCTTGACCAAAAGGAAAAAAGAGTACATATTCAAATATAAGATGCTATCACATTCACCTATACAACCCACCCAGAACTACGGCACTGATTTGCAGCATGTGAACAAAGTATAATCTTAAATAAACCATGTATTAGTCTGTTTTCATGCTGCTGATAAAGACATATCTCAGACTGTAATTTATAAAGAAAAGGAGGTTTAATCGACTCCCAGTTCCACGTGGCTGGGGAGGCCTCACAATCATGGTGGAAGGTGAAAGACTCGTCTTACATGGAGGTGGCAAGAGAGAATGAGAACCAAGTGAAAGGGGTTTCCCCTCATAAAAGCATCAGATCTCGTGAGACTTATTCACTACCATGAGAACAGTACGGGGGAAACAACTCCCATGATTCAATTACCTCCCACAGCTCCTTCCCATAACACATGGGAATTATGGGAGCTTCAATTCAAGATGAGATTTGGGTGGGGACACAGCCAAGCCATATAAAACTATATGAGGGTAAATAAGGCCAACTGCTAGAATGACAACCCCCAAATCTCAGTGGTGCCATTCCATTATGCTCTGTTTCTTACAAGACAGGATCATCATTTCACAAGACAAGAACACATGGTCATGCAAAGACCCAGACGCCTTGCATCCTAGGACCCCATCCTCTTTGGAATCCTCTCCAGCCCACTGGTAAACTGGAGGAGAGAAAGACGATCAGAAATGGTAGGTTCTTATGGATCAGGGCTGGAAATATACCTCATCTCCTCTTCCACTCATATTGTATTGGCCTGAACTCAGTTATGTGCCTCCTTACCTCCTCACCTAATAGCGATGACGGCTGGAAAATATAGTCCAGCCACAGCCCAGCAAGAAAAAGACAGCAGAAATACTGGTGAGCCTCATGAGTCTCTGAGATTTTCCTAAAGCAAATACTGCATTCAGAGGATTTATTCCCTGTGCGTTTTTTCCCAAAGACTGGGAAACCTGTTTAATTTTTAAGATTGTTTACTGATTTCAGGAGCGATTGGCTCATCAAGTCCTAGGGTCACTACAGGTGGTGTCTGGCCCTTCTTAAACTACCCGAGTTCACTTTACCTGTCAGATGTCACCCAGGCCCTACCACTTGAGCCACAGGGACACGAGTCAGGTCACTGTCGAAATTAGCAACCAAGCAAGATTCCCAGGAAGGCAAAGTAACCCAACCAGGTTACAGCCTGGAAGCTGGAAGTCTGAGAAGAGATAGGGCTGAAATCTGTCTAAGGTTTCCAAGGTACAGCTACGGAGAAGCCTTTATAGCTCCCAGCCAGAGAACACCAGGTAACCTCTACCCCATAGGCCATCTCAGCATGACTGGCCAATTGACTTGCTTCTCAGTCCCATCCTGAAACAGCACTGTCTTTTCAGCTAATGGCTAATGCAGGGTAGTAAGGAAAGCTCAGGAAGAAGCCCTTGAGGAGAACTCCACATATAGTAGATAATAATAATAATAGCTGATGTATCTCATGCCAGTCAGAATGGCAATTGTTAAAAAGTCAGGAAACAATAGATGCTGGTGAGACTGTGAAGAAACAGGAACGCTTTTACACTGTTGGTGGGAGTGTAAATTAGTTCAACCATTGTGAAAGACAGTGTGGTGATTCCTCAAGGATCTAGAGCCAGAAATACCAT
Source organism: Rhinopithecus bieti (assembly GCF_001698545.2). Classification (NCBI taxonomy): domain Eukaryota; kingdom Metazoa; phylum Chordata; class Mammalia; order Primates; family Cercopithecidae; genus Rhinopithecus; species Rhinopithecus bieti. The sequence continues at coordinate 53,450 of NW_016816813.1, forward strand.
TTGACCCAGCCATCCCATTACTGGGTATACACCCAAAGGATTATAAATCATTCTACTATAAAGACACATGCACACGTATGTTTATTGTGGCACTATTTACAATAGGAAAGACTTGGAACCAACCCAAATGCCCTGGATAAAGAAAATGTGGCACATATACACCATGGAATACTATGCAGCCATAAAAAAGGATGAGTTCATGTCCTTTGCAGGGACATGGATGAAGCTGGAAGCCATCACTCTCAGCAAACTAACAGAGGAACAGAAAACCAAACACTGCATGTTTTCACTCATAAGTGGGAGTTGAACAATGAGAACACATGGACACAGGGAAGAGAACAACACACACCAGGGCCTGTTGAGTGGTGGAGGGCAAGGGGAGGGATAGCATTAGGACAAATACCTAATGCACGTGGGGCTTAAAACCTAGATGACGGGTTGATAGGTGCAGCAAACCACCATGGCACATGTTTACCTGTGTACCAAACCTGCACACTCTGCACATGTATCCTGGAACTTAAAGTAAAAGAGAAAGTCTTAAATAATAATAATAATAATAGCTGATGTATCAAAATTGGATTTTGTTCCCAGGTCTTGTCATAAGCAGCTTTACCTTGGCTTTCCTGTGTAATTCTCATAATCACCTTCTGAGGTGCGTTCTACTGTTATGCCCAGTTTATAGAGGAGGGGACCGACACTTGGCAAGGTTCAGTCACTTCACCAAGGCCTTTCAGAAAATAGAGGCAAAGCTGGGATTCAGTCTCCAAAGCCCAAGAATGGAGCTGCTACAATCTGCCCTCTGCAAAACCTCTGATAGGGCTTCTGGTTCTTGCTCTGCATTTAGCATGGGAAAGAACTGACCCTAACGAGTGATTCTCCTAAAATAGGATGCAGTCCCTTCGCTTCTCCTCAGATGCTTTTTATCGTGGTGGGGAAGAGGGTCGGAGAGGGGCTGTTGTCTAGCAACATTACATTTGCTGCCACACCCTTCCAACTCCCTCCTTGCAGATTCACAAATAACCTCTCTCCTCACATTATGGTGATCCTTGCCCCCTGACCCCTCAATATCCACGAGGCAGAGTAAATACATGGTCATCTTCCCCATAGACACCTCTAGGCTAGGAGTGGCTAGGCTGCAAATCATCTACCACTTCAGAGACGGAAGGTATAGAGGGTGCAGAACCTTACTTTCCCCATTGCAACCCTCTCGGGATGCTTTATGTAAATGTATTCTGATTATAAAAGAATGAGGAGGGGAAGGGCTGATTCGTAGCCAGCCAGGTCTTCACAAAGCCCTGGGGCAGCCTGGAGAGCCCAGGCTACAAAGATTATCCCTGAGACCACCAGAGGTAAGACAGGCTCCAGAGATGTGCATGTGGGGAGGGGGAATGGATGTGTAAGCTCCACCCACAGGAAATTCAGCACCAATCCCCCCAGAGCAAATGCCCCAAAATCTATAATGCAGGTGCAAGAAACCTGCCGAATGCTTTTCAATCAGAATAAAACAGATTTCTTCTTCTGCTTTTTCTTACCAAGTGACTCCTAGAGTTGGGTCACGGTGTCCCCGTCCTCCCAGCGAGCACCACGTGGGTAAGCGCTTCCGCATGACCTTGTTAGGATCTGAATTGAACACGCTCTGTCCACGTAATACCTAATGCAGTGCTCAGCGCAGGCAGATGCTTAGAAATTACTTTTAAATGAGCATTTTACAGATGACCTCTCTTCTCTCTCTGCAAGCCATGTTGAAATAAAGAAGACAATGACAATGGTAATACGCAGGAACTTTGTTAGAGCACTATTTGTTCTCTTGAGGCTCTACCCTGGGTCCTTTTCAAAGGGATTTGGTTATTAAAATACCTCAAAGATGTATTACAAGGCGGTTTCACCAAAAAGACAGTGGGGATATATCAAAATTTTTTAAAAAACTAAATGCCCTGCCGTACCTCCATCCTTCAGGAGTTAGAAGGGGGAGGCACTGGGATGAGGAGAGGAGGAGGCGGATCACACTCTGTGACCTTCCCAATAGTTTACCTATGCATGGAAGAGGGACAGGGGAGGGAATCTGATTTCCTCAATTCACTGAAGCAGCTTCCTGTAGCTATATCAAGTCCCCCAAATTTCCAATCGTGATGGAGACATTGGGACTAAAACACAACCCTTTCTTCTTTCAGCATGAATTAAATGCTTTAACATACCAGATACGCTGCTGTGCAACAGGGATACAGTCATGAAAAAGACCAGCCTTCTTGGAGTTCCTAGTCCAATAGGGGAAGCAGACGAACAGGAGTCTTGTGGCAGTGTGAGTATGGGGTGAAGGAGCATCTCGCACACTCCCCAATATCAGATACCTCCTGGCCTCACCTCACGTCCTCTAGGCTTAACTTTTACCCCAGCAGCTCTTCCACGGATGCACCCTGAAAGCTGCTCCACATGGCTCTCACTCTCCGTCCTGGAGATTCTCTGCACTTGGGATACCAGCAGGAGCCACTGGCTATTCACGCGGGTGCAATCTGGAAGAGCAATACCCCTTGGTGCACTGACAATGGAGAGCAGGAGCCAATGCTTTTCTTTGAGGTACCTTAGGCAGACAGTTCTGAGGTCCATTTATACAGCTTGTTATGCATTGAATCATGTTCCCAAAAAAGATGCTGAAGCCCTAACTCCTAGTACCTGTGAATGTGACCTTACATGGAAATAGGATCTTTGCAGATGATCAAGATCAAGGTGGGTCGTACTCCAATATGACTGGTGTCGTTTTAGAAAGCGGAAATTTGAAGATAGACTTGCAGATAGGGAGAACATCATGTCAAGATGAAGGCAGCAATCCGAGTGATGTGCCTGCAAGCCAGGGAACATCAAAGAGGGTCAACAAACCTCCAGAAGCTAGGCAAGTAGCATGGAAGAGATTCTCTGTAACAGCCCTCAAAATGAACCAACCTTGCCAACACCTTGCTCTGGGATTTTTAGAACCGTGAGACAATACATTTCTGTTGTTTCAGTCACCCAGTTTGTGGTACTTTGTTATAGCAGCCCTAGCAAACTCATACACAACTCCTCAGAATTCCCAGTGAGGTGCTTCCTCTGTTTCTCACAATGAGGTCCAGCTTGGTAGCCCATGCCTGTGATGGCTTCACTTCGATCCCTGCTTCCATTTTCCCAGCAAGCTTCGCATAGTCCCTTGGATCCCAAAATTAAGTCCTCTAATTAAAGCCCCTGCACCAAACCCTTGACTTTGCTTTCTAATGGGAAAAGCCAGGCTATGGCACCCACCTTTGGAAGAGAGTCAGCCATCAGTCTAGGTCCCTGAGTGGCTACATGGAGGAGAGACCTTGGACTGTTATGTGAGAAACAAGCTAATCTAGAGTTCACTCACTTGATGGGGAGGAGCCGCTTAGCCTACTCTGAGTCACACAGGGTGAGCCCCCTCAGGGCCTGGCTCTGACAGACACATCCTCTCTAGTACAGGGGTGTAATCAAGCCCATGGTGGTGCTAGTAGGAGAAATTAACAAGGTGTTGGGGCAAAAGGTCACCAGTAACAATGCTCACTTCCATGTCTTTCCATTGCAGACCTTCTTCACTGCCTTTATTTAATCAAGTACAGGGGTAGAGTCTCTTTGTGGAGGCCCCCTTGTTGGCTTCCTGGAGAATCCCACCACCTGTCCTTCCCTTCCTCATCCTACCTCACCCCCACCCATCTATTCCTCCTGGGTCGGGGCTACTGGGTTAATCAGATACATGGCTTAATCACTCCAGCTACTTCCTAAGAGGTATTCCAGAAGAAATAAAAGAAAACCCTTTATATGCTAAAAAGGTGCTACTGGAAAGTATTTATTATATTATTAAAATTTCTATGTTTATATCTTGACTCCTGGATTAGACTGTAAACTCTTAGTGTCACCAAATGTGGGGAAATCTTTCTTGCTTTGTATAAAGTAGGAACTGAATAAGTATTTTAAAACTGGGCAGGCACGGTGGCTCACACCTGTAATCCCAGCACTCTGGGATGCCCAGACAGGAGGATCACTTGAGGCCAGGAGCTCGAGACCAGCCTGGGCAACAGAGCGAAACCCCAACTCTAAGTTAAAATTAATAAAAATAAATAAATATATAATTTGAAAAAATTTATTCTCCTCACACTTAAATTTAATATTCCCTAATCACTCCCTTTTATCAAGTATTATCCCAAATATGGTAGTAAAAGAGCAAAATTCAGCATTTTTCCAAGATAATTTTTTTACATATTTACAAATGACTGGTTTTAATGCCATGGTTTGAAATGAGCACGTCTATGTAGAGAACTGGGAAAGTCCTTCCCTGTGGCCTTGCCTCTGACCATGCGCACGAGTGGTGAGCTACTCCTGCTCACCTCCCAGAGCGCCCTGTACACACACGATAATCAAGCTGCATTCGTCCATCTGGCACTCAAGGACTTGGAAAGGGAGCCAGAAAACATAAAGGCAAATCTCTTTCCACAAAGCTTCCCACCTGCAGAAGAGCTGTGATAACACTCCTATTTTTAGCACAGAATAATCACATCAGGTGCTTAGTGAGGGGCTGGGGGAAAGGGCTGGAATGGACCAGAAGTTCTGCACATACTCACTCTGCCTCTGTGCTGTGGACACCCTCCAAAATGTGCTTGCTGCCAGTGGCATTTAAAAATCATAGAGTAAGGCTGGGCACGGTGGCCCACGCCCGTAATCCCAGCACTTTGGGAGGCTGAAGTGGGTGGATCACGAGGTCAGGAGTTCAAGACTAGCCTGGCTAAGATGGTGAAATCCTGTCTCTACTAAAAATACAAAAAAAATTTAGCCAGGCATGGTGGTAGGCACGTGTAATCTCAATTACACAGGAGGCTGAGGTAGAGAATTGCTTGAACCCAGGAGGCAAAGGTTGCAGTGAGCAGAGATTGCACCACTGTACTCCAGCCTGGGCAACAGAGTGAGACTCTGTCTGGAAAAAAAAAATCACAGAGTGTGTTAGAGACACTAGCAGCACAGAATACTAAATACTACAAACAATTTAACTCTGTGGGCAATTATTTGCTCAGGATTTGTGCATGCCTGCAAATATTTAGGCAAGGTCTGAATAGCAGAGGCATGGAGAGGTGAGGAGTGGTTGAGGGAAGCCAGCCTTACATTTCCCTGCTAGGGCCTGGTGAGGGCTGTCAGCACCATTTAGAAACCAGCCTCCAGGGGAAGTGGGTCTGCCCTAGTTTCCAGCATCCTGGAAAGCTCCAAGTCTCCCCAATGATACCAGGAAAGCAAATTAGGCAGAGAAAGTGGTGATTCAGTGGCTGGTACAACACTGGGTAGGTCCTGATGCCTAGGAAACTGGAACAGAGTCTAAGTCAGTGCAACTCAGCTACAATAAACCAATCAGAGTTACAACTTACGAGCACCTAGTGGGTTTTCATTTGTTTGTTGTTTTGTCTTTTTTTTTTCTTTTTGAGAGAGGGTCTTGCTCTGTCACCCAGGCTGGAGTGCAGTGGCACAATCAGAGCTCACTACAGCCTCTATCTCCTGGGCTTAAGTGATCCTCCAGGCTCAGCCTCCCAAGTAGCTAGGACCATAGGCTCAGGGCACCACACCCAGATAATTTTTAAAAATTTTTTTTAAGAGATGAGGTCTGTCTGTGTTGCCCAGGTTGGTCTTGAACTCCTGGCCTCAAGCAATCCTCCTGTCTCAGCCTCCCAAAGTGCTGAGATTATAGCACCTTTACTGGAAGGTGTTGACTGGGCCTTTCCAAACTTGTGGATGGAGCTGCTCATTCCCACGTGAACTGCACAGGAGCATCACTGATCAGGAACTGTCTCCTTTGGATCCAAAGGCCAGAGGAGTTTTCCAGTTGTTACACAAGTCTCAGTTTTAACCACTTGTGAGAAATACCACACAAATTCTGCTCTGAACATCTTGCCAATAAAAAAATAAATTATTATCCCCAGCAGCAATCCTGTGGCTATAAGCCACAATAAAATTATGAAATATGTCAATGAAGGTGCTAACACACTATCCAATGAAGAATACTCTCAGCTCATCAGATGCAGTAAAATTGATCCACTGGCATGATGTGAGCACTTGATCAATTTATTTCATTGACAAAGGGATCAATATGCCGATTTTTTATGGTATTAATCATTAGGTGAATTGTATTCGTTCTGCAAAAACCTTTATACACTTAGTAAAAGGGTTTTCTCTCTCAAAACTGTCGCTGTGAGGCTTTTTTCTCTGCAGATTTGGCATTTCAGCACTCAGGCCCACCTATGGACTGAGGACCGTGAACACAAAGCAATCCCGGTCTCAGGTGGCAGGCATAAGAGGCAGAGGCTTTATTCTTCCAGGAGTGTGATGATCTCACACAATGCTAAAAAAGCGGTGGAAATCTGGAGGCAGAACGAGCATTCACTGTCAAGCCTGGGACCAGACAGAAAACACGTGGCTTTCTTCCCCCATCCTCACTTTCCCCAACACTCTGGTACCCTGGTGTCTCCCGGTCTAGTGCCATAAAGCTCTCTTCTGAGTTTGGTAGGTGACTGAATGACCAGAGCCTCAGGAAGCAGGAGGCAGGGAAAGAGCAACAGAGATCCCACCTGAGAGCCTGAGGCCCTGCTAGGACAGGCAGGAATATCATTGCCCCAGAGTCCTTCCAAGAGCAGACTGGTTTAAAGGAAAAGTTAACAGGAGAGCTGAGGTCTGAAGCATCCCTTTAAAAAAAAATACAATAAGTCACCAAAACTTGCAGTACCGAGTCAGCCCTAGGGAAATGGCTCAGAAGGAAAAAGCTACAAGTATTATCAGAGACTGTCATCAACTGGGAATTGACATTCCTCAACTCAGGAGGCACCTACTGCAGAGATGGCAGCTGACTCCCCGTGATGCCAGCAGGCTCTTCGCATCTGCGCTGGCAATAAAAGGCAATGCAAGGAAAGCATGTGCGATCAAAGCATGGAAACACAAGAATATCTTTCTGATGTCTGTCCCGAGATTATTCTCCTGCCAAGGGCCATTTTTACCAAAAGGGAAGCACACTGGGGCCATCCTGATGTGTGTTTGTCATGAACACCTTGCTGGACACAGGATGTAGGACTCCAGGATAGGAAATCAGGGCAGGGTACGAGCAGAGTACGTTGTGCAACAGGGAGACAACAGTGAAAAAGACCAGCACAAACATCGTGTCTTGGAACTCAGTCCCAGGTGGACGCAGCTGGGACCTCTTAACATGAAGTGGGGGCGATTCAGAGTGATTGGGGAAATGCAAGGCCAGAAGAAGCTAGTCCTAAAAGGAGGTGTCCTAAGTGAGGAACGGGCTCTTGTCAGAGGCCCTGGAAGGATTGCTACAGAGGAGCAGGAGGAGGGTATGGAAGGACGACAGTCAATATTTTGTCAGTTACCCAGCGTTGTCCTGGTAAATTTAAACACTCACCTTCCTTCTCTGCTCCCACCTCCACCAGAACTCCTAGTCCAGTTGCTCAGAACAGTGACAGATGACCCAGTGGCACTGCTCCTCTGACACTGCAGACCCAGTGTGTGCAGGCACGTGTCCACAACAGCTCTTTAGGGGGTAAAAATGTATATACATGTATATGTCCATTCATTTATTATAAATGTTGTAGATATAAAAGGTGTAAAACACACAAGTGACAACTAATAATAACATTTATAATACTCTCTATTGTACATTTCATATAACTGATTCTTCCAGAATGCTTTCGTCAATTTTGCCAAAGTCTTCTAATTGACTGAAGAGCTGTCTGAGAACCACCACCTGATGGGGCAACATTCAGACAAAGGAGTGGGTGGGCAGAAATTTCAGAGTTACCAGGAATTTGTCTAGCCAAGAATTACTTTGAATATGATAGTCAAAAGTTGCTGCTCCTACCCCAGCAGCGCTGCTCCTGCGCACATCTGTGTACAACACACACACACACACACACACACATTCTCCCTGCCATCCAGAACAGCCTCACTTTTCTATTCTCCAGCCAGCAAATTCTTGAGCCATGGTGTTAAACATGGAGTTACCATATGACTCAGCAATTTCACTCAAGGGAAATGAAAATGTAGGTCCACACAAAAACTTGTAGATGAATGTTTATAGCAGCATTATTCATAATAGCCAAAAAGTGGAAACAAGTCAAATGTCCATCAACTGAAAAACGAATAAACAGGATGTGGTATATCCATATAATGGAATATAATTTGGAAATAAAACGGAATGAAGCACTGATACATGTTACAGCATGGATGAACTTGGAAAACCTTCTGCTAACTGAAAGAAACCAGACCCAGAAGGCCACATATTGAATAATTCCATTTATGGAAACCCAGAGACAGAAAGTAGACTAGTGTTTGCCTCAGGCTGGGAAGGTTGAAGGAGAAATGGGATGTAACTACTAACAGATGAGGTTTCTTTTGAAGATGATGAAAATGTTTGAAAATTGATTATGGTGATGTCTGCACAACTCCGTGAATATACTAAAAACCACTGGGCAGGACACTTTAAAATGGTAAATTATATGATATGTTAATTATATCTCAATAAAGCTGTTTTTCAAAATTTCTGAGCCATGGCAAAAAAGCTGGTTGACGTCTGATTTCCTGTGAACGTACTTCCATTGCTAATGGTTGAAGAAGAGCTTTATGAAATGTCTTGACCTCATTTTCAGATTGGATTCCCACAACTACCACATGAGGCCAGCAGAGAAGAGATTGTGTTTATTTATAAAAGGCTGAGGCTCAATCTGTTAGGTGACTTGCTTAGGGTCACACGGCAGATTTAGAATGGAAGTTGGTCTTAGCATTTTCTACAACTTATGCCGACATAGTTCAACTAACTGCAAACTAAAGAGAGGGTAATTACCCTACAAGTGGGTCACGTGGTAAGGCTAGGAGTTCAGGCGGGTTACAGAACTAGACCAGGGGTGCCAAGTCCCTGCTGAAAGTCCTCCCCATAAGGCTGAAGAACAGGAGAGCTGAGGTGTTGATTCACAGAATGAGGCCCTAAGAGTGGGTGAGATCAGGGCTCCATAGGCTGAACGTCAGGCACACCTAATTGATTCAAGTGTCCACCCAGTTAATACTTACTGGGCATCTACTGTGACCTAGGCCCCAGGGATTCAAAAGAGAACAAAGTCCTCACTGTCATGGCTTTCAGGGTAGAAAAGGACAGACGACCCTATGACCAATTAATTACGATTGTGATAAGGGCTCCAAGAGGGGAAATAAAAATGCCAAGAGCATGTAACGGGACACGGCCTGCTTTAGACTGAAGACAAATTGGGAAGAGGAAATCCAATATTTTGCCAGATTCTATCTTACCAATTCTAAGTATGTCTTTTCCTTGCAAAGTGAAACCAAATAACCTGTTTCTGTGTTTTTGTTTTGTTTTGTTATGTTTTTTCACATTGAGCATATGATATTCACTCTTCTGCTCTCAGGTTTTCACAGAAGAAGAAACATCTACAAACACTTCAAACCACTCAAGAAGTCCCAGGAAGGGACTTTCTTTTTGCCTTTTTACTTGCTTTTTCCCAGAGAAAATCAGGTTTATCTGATTAGCAAAACTGGTGAAAGGCTGATACCCACTGGGCCCATTTACAGTGGGCAGGTCCATGCACTGTAACGAAATTATGGGCCGATCACTCACCTCTCACTCTTATGGGCCCCTGGGCTCTGGAGGCCTGGGCTCTCCTTGGGTTCCCAGGCTCTTTTTGTTAAGCAGAACCAGAGAGTGCCTGCCTATTATGCCAAGCCCAATCTCTACTCTGTGTTCCAGTTTCTTTATCTGAGACTGGGTGAGTGTTCCAATTACCCATGAGTAGCAAACTAGGCTAAAGCTTAGTAGTTTACAAGAACAGTTATTTCATAACATATAATTTTGCAGGTCAAGAATCTGGGATGAACTCAACTGAGCAATTCTTCTGCACCGCATGACATTGACTGGTGTTACTTCATGGTGTTTGGCTAGTGGCTGGGTCAGGTCGCGGGGGAGGTGGGTCAGACAGCTTCACTCGTATGCCTGGCACCATGGCAGGGACGGCTGGAAGGCTGGGCTCAGGTGGGCGCGTCTTCCTCTCCATGGAGTCTCAGGGCTACTGTGTGGTTTCCCAGCAGGGAAGTTGGACTTCTCACCTGCCCGTCCGGGTTCTAATAGTTAGTGTTCCAAAAGAACAGAAAAACTGGCACAATGTTACTTCTACCCACATACTACTGATCAAAGCAGCCAAAGATCCCATCCTGATTCAAGAGTGGGGGACATAGATCCTACCTGCAATGGGAGGAGGGTCAAAGGATATGAAGCTATCTTCATCTACCCTAAGGGGTAGGTCTGATTTTGAGGTGGGGGAAGATAGAGAAAGCTCTATTTGGCCTCGAGCCTACACAGTTTTCTGGAGAGCCCTTACTTTGGTAAATAAAGGTGCCCTGTGGACCCCTGCTTAACTCAGTTCTTTGTGTTTACTTTGTATGAGTCAGAACCCTGGAGAGTAAAAGCAGTGACTGTCCACCCAGACCTAGAATAGCCTGGGTTTAGAGAAGCTAAAAATCCTAAGAAACCAGGACAGGCTAATAGAGTGAGAACTCCAGAGAACACTTACAATTTCTTCTAACCTCTTTTTTTTTTTGCTGCCAGCATGAAACTCAGACTTGGTGTGCTCAGCAGTTGCTATCCTGTGACCTGTGGGGTAGGCTGGGACTGGAAATGAAAGACTACAAATAATGCTTTTGGAGTTCTTCCCCAGTCGTTCCATTAGAAATGGGCCTTGTGGGCCCTGGAGGTGTAATTCCTGGGATCTAACAGCTGTGGCCTCTGCATTGCTTGGCAACTTGCACCACCTTTTCTGGAGCAAACAATCTCACAGCAGACCTGGTGTGCTGACCCTGGGGACCCTGTGCCATCTGAATCACAGATGGCTCTCAGGCAGCAGAGCCCTGCACTGGCACATGCAAACCTGAAGCTGAGATGCACATGCGTGTTTAATCAGCCTTGTGCCTAATCTCGGCAAGGAGTCCCTGTAGCCCTCATCAAGGCCATGTTTCTGGGAGCATGGATGTGGAATGTTGAATAAACAATGCACAGAGGCAAGGGCATGCCTGATTAAAGCAGCAGGGAACAGTGCTGAAGATCTAGGACATCTTATTTCCCATCCCAAATCCAAGTGAATGATGCCACCAACAACAATAAGGGTAACAGCAACCACTGCTCTAAATATTTAAGTATGTAAACTCACTTAACCCCCAAAATAATCCTGTGAGGTAGGACGACCATTAACTGCATCATACAGGTAAGAAATCCAAGCACATAGCAATTGAATAATTTGCTCAAGGTCACCTAGAAAGTAGGTGGAGAAGGAGGGCTCTTGAAATCCAGAGCCCATGCCCTTAGTCACCCTGTCTTTATCCTGGTTAACCTCAACAACACGGCTGTGGACTGTGTGCTTAAAATCAGGAGAGTGAGGCCAGGCATGGTGGCTCACACCCATAATCCCAACATTTTGGGAGGCCGAGGCAGGTGGATCACCTGAGGTCAGGAGTTCGAGACCAGCTGGGCCAACATGGTGAAACCCTGTTTCTACTAAAAATACAAAAATTAGCCAGGCATGGTGGTGGGCACCTGTAATCCTAGCTACTTGGGAGGCTGAGGCATGAGAATTGCTTGAACCCAGGAGGCAGAGGTTGCAGTGAGCCAAGATCGTGCCACTGCACCCCAGCCTGGGCAACAGGGTGAGACTTTGTTTCAAAAAAAAAAAAAAAGGGCCGGGTGCGGTGGCTCATGCCTGTAATCCCCAGCGCTTTGGGAGGCCGAGGTGGGGGCCGGATCACGAGTCAAGGTGGATCGAGACCATCCTGGCTAACACTGGTGAAAACCCTGTCTCTACTAAAAACTTCAAAAAATTTAGTGGGTGCCTGTAGTCCCAGCTACTCGGGAGGTCTTGAGGCAAGGAGATATGGCGTGAACCCGGGGGCGAAGATTGCAAGTGAGCTTGAGAATTGCGCCCGCTGCACTCCAGCTTGGGCGATAGAGCGAGACTCCGTCTCAAAAAAAAAAAAAAAAAAAAATCAGGAGAGTGAAGCAGGACTTCGACTTCTGGGTTTCTCAGCTCCTCTGGTGTGTTGGTTTGCTAGGGCTTCCATAATCAACTGCCACAGAGGAGGTGACTTAAAATAAAAGAAACGTATCCCCCTCAGGTTTCTGGAGGCTAGACATCCGAAAGCGAAGCATCAGCAGAGCCGGGCTCCCTCCGAAGGCTCTAAGGGAGGATTCCTTTTTGCCTCTTGCTAGCTTCTGGTGATTGGCAGCAATCTTTGGCTTTCTTAGCTTATAGAGGCATCGCTCCAATCCCGGCTTTCATCTTCACAGGACCATCTTCCCTGTGTGTCTGTGTCCTCTGTGTATGTCTCTGCTTCTCTTTTCCTCTTCTGTAAGGAAAGCAGTCATTGGATTTGGGGCCCCGCTCTATTCCAGAATTACTTCATCTTAACTAATTTACCAAAAGATTCTATTTCCAAATAAGGGCACACTCTGAGGTTCAGGGATGAGAAATTCTGGGGGATACAATTCAAACCAGTATGTTTGGGGACACAAATGGGGCCATTCCACTGCAAAGAGGCAAGGACATCTTGATTTGGACTCAACTCTACCTTCCCTGAAATTAAAATGGCTGGTCCATTTACCCAGCTTATCTTTCTCTGTGGTCTCTAAGCTCTTTTAGAGTTTGTATTTCTCTGTGGTAAGAACCCCAGCATTTAGGTAAGAACCCTGGCTCACTTGTGAGGTCTGCTTGTTAAGGAGACTCTACGCTTCCCGTTGGTAGGACAGTATCCCATGTTTTCTGCCTGTCGTGACAGCTTGCACAGCCTGTATTCACACAGGTCACAAAATGGTCTTTCCAAAGCACAGTCTGAATGCGTCATTTTCTGAAGGCTAAAATCTTTCCCAAACCCTCACCCCTCCCAGGAGCTCAGCCTGGCATGCAGTCCCCGTGACAATGTGGAATAGCCCCGTGCTTACAAGCATGAGCTCTGGAGTCAGACTGCCTTGGCTCAAAATCCTGGCTCTGCCACTTGTAAGCTGAGATTATATGGGCAATGCACTTAAGCAGTGTCTAGCACATAAGAAGTGTCTGCTAAATGTTGGCGAACATTATTATCATCACTGCTTTCCAGCCTGGGTTCCCGATCCACATTAGCTCCTGGCTACTGCCCAAACACTGACATTTTTCAAGCTCCCATTCTTCACTTTTCTAGAATGCCCTTTTCCCTCTCTTTCCACTGGAAATTCGAATTTATTGTTTTACAGCCCAGTTCAAATTTGCCCTTTCAGTGATGCCTTCTCCCACCTGGCCTGAGCAAATTGTTGCTTTCTCCTCTGTGCTCCCACACACCCTGACCTTTCCATCTTCCCTCTCTGTATCACCTGCCCCTCTTGTCCCCAAAAGCATCCAGCACCGTGGCAGGCACATCGGTAAGCTGTCAAAAGCTGTTTATTAAATGGATGTACAAAATGCTGAATATTGGACATTTTTTTCAGCCTCTCCGCTCTAGTCTCTCACCCTTACAGACTCACCACTGTCCTTCAGTCCACCTCCCGACCCACAGCCCCTCCAGGTTCATTTATAAATAGGAAATGACATCTGCATACAAATATATCCCAGAGGCCAGGAGTGCTCTGCAGACAAGGTCAGACACACTTGTTTTTTTCACCTTCTGAAACATCTGATTCCTACCTATTTTAGCTTCAGCGTCTAAAACTCAGGCATCTCCCTCAAGGTCAGTGAAGGTTTTGCCCACCTTTTCACACTCTTCATGGAAAGCCTCTCTCCTTTGGCTGGTAGCCCTTCCCCAGGATAACTCCCATCTGGTCCTAAAGCACACCATCTGAAATGATTACACCACGCCTGAAGAACCCAGTGCTTCATTTCTTCACCCATTCAACACAGACTCTAACAAGACAGACAGATTTGGAACCTCTCAGAGTTCTCTATTGTCAAATGAAGACGGTGCTATCCCATGAGGAGTTGCATGTTTTGTAGGCCTTATGAACATGCAAGGGGTATGGAAATGTATAGCACAGGTGTGTTCCCCAGTCTGAGGGGAGACAGGAAGTCCCCGTGTGGAAGTGATGTTTACTCAAATATCTTGAAGGATGAGGAGGAGTTATCCAGGAGAAGAGCTCAGGGAAGACTACTCAAGGTGACCCCGAGGCAGGAGAGAAAGATTCTTTATACCCAAGAGCTGAGACAACTAACACGGCTGGAGAACGGCAAGCCATCGGGCTGCTGAAGGAGGCAGAGGCCCTATTACAAAGGACAGCATGACTCAAGGGAAAGCTCTTCAACCTTATCCAAAGAACAACAGAGAGCCTCTAAAGGGCTGGAAGCAGGGAAGGGAGCTGCTTCGATTTGGTTTAGAAGGTTCATCTGGCTGTGGACTGGATAATAGGTTGGGGGTGGTGAGGTGATGAGTTAGGAGGCTGCCGCCAAAATCCAGGCTCCTCCTAATGATGTCGTATTAACTTGAATTCTGACACTCTTTCCTGAGTGGGAGAGAAAGCGGCGATGCCGGCACATCAGGAGTATGAATAGAAGTGTTCAGCCCACCAGCACATCATCCACCCATGCATTGGGGACCATCATCTGATGCATCAAATGGGTCATCCTGGTTGAAAGTTGCTGAGAGTGGCTGCCATTCTTCACCTCCTCTCTCTGCTCTGCTTCCTCGTCCCACTGCTTGCTGTGTCTCCACTTGGCTCTTACAACACCAGCAGTGGAGGACGCTGGTAGTCCACCAAAATCCGCTCTTCCCTTTTTCCATAGGAGTGGAATCAAAGTCAGGCATGAGGCTGCCCAGCCATGCTACATTTGCTAGCTTAGCTTCCGTTACAGTTAGGTGAGGTCGTGGATGAAGCTCTTACCAGTGGGATGTGTCGTAACCAGGACCACTTGCAGCCTGCAGCTCCAGCAGTGTGCCCTGACCTCCTCCATACTCTCTTCCCACATGTGGCTGTGACTCAGCCTTGGCCATCCAGGCAGTGAATGGCAGAGTGGTGGAGAAGGGCAGAGCCTTGAGATGGAAGCAATCTAGTCCTCTAGGAAGTGGACAATACTGCCTATGGTCCAGGAATGCTTATCTAAGACATGCAAGACAAACTCCTTTCCTCTTTATCCCACCAAATTTGGGGTCTTTTTGTAAGAGCAGCTTAGCTCACACTCATGTGCTGACCTCCCTTCTGTCCAACTCTTCTAACCCAGGAACTCCCCACCTCCCCCACTTCCTACACATTCATCCCATGGTTCTTCCACACATGCACCAAGAAATGACACAATACTTCTTGCTTTTCACAAATTATCATTAAGCAGTTTGGTTTTCTTTTCTCCCCTTTTTAAAAAGAAAAAAAAAAATTGTAGATACCAGAGGGAAGATACAAAATGCAGACAGGCAAGAAAAATGATGCATAATCTCATGAAAATATGCAATTATTTAATGGCTCATTCTGTGTTATTATATTTGTGACCTCTTTTAATGTAAGAATATAGTAAACATCTTCGTGTTTTTTTTGTTTTTTGTTTTTTGTTTTTTTGACACTGAGTCTCGCTCTGTTGCCCAGGCTGGAGTGCAGTGGTAGGATCTCAGCTCACTGAAACGTCCACCTCCCGGGGTCAAGTGATTCTCCTGCCTCAGCCTCCCAAGTAGCTGGGACTACAGGCATGCACCCCCACGCCGAGCTAATTTTTGTATCTTTGGTAGAGACGGGGTTTCACCATGTTGGTCAAGATGGTCTCAATCTCTTGACCGCATGATCTGCCTGCCTCAGCCTCCCAAAGTGCTGGGATTACAGGCCTGAGCCACCAGGTCTGGCCAGTGAACATTTTTTCATATCAAGAAATATCTTTTTACAACAGAATTTTCGTTTTAAATTTTAAATTTTTTATTTTAGATGTGACTTTTAAAATTGAAAACCAAAATGCCCTCAAATCTTTGAAGTCCTATTGGATTGGGATAAGTAGAGACAATGAACAAATATTTTGAGTAAAACAAACCTGATACAAGTCATGGCAAGTAAGGAATGTCCCAAAGAGGATTTTCCAGAGTTAAAATACATTCCAAGGCCAGCCATCTTGCCCTTCACTTAGACCCATGCTTCATCCTGGCCTTTGATTTGTAAATTTTCTTTGTTTCTGATTTACCATAAACTGGAAAAAAAAATAGAAATAAGTCTTTTAAATAATCTTTTGTTATTTTACTTTATTTTCTCCCTTTATATCTTTTTTTACCTTTTTAAATAATTTCAACTTTTATTTCAGATTCAGGGGACACCTGTGCAGGTTCATTACCTGGATATACTGTGTGATGCTGAGGTTTAGGGTACACATGACCCCATCACCCAGGTACTGAGCATAGCACTCAGTAGTTAGCATTTGAGCCCTCTCCTCAGGCCCCCTCCCTTTTCTAGTGGTCCTCAGTTTTTATTGTTCCCATCTTTATGTCCGTAAGTACCCAGTGTTTAGCTTCCACTTATAAGTGAGGACTTGCAGTATTTGGTTTTCTGTTCCTGAGTTAATTCGCTTAAGACAATGGCCTCCAGCTGTATTCATGTTGCTGCAAAGGATATACTTTCATTCTTTCTCATGGCTGCATAGTATTACGTGATGTATATGTACCATGTTTTTTAATCCAGTCCACTGTTGACTGTTGATGGACACCTAGGTTGATCCCATGTCTTTTTTTCTTTTTTTTTTTTTTTTTTTTTTTTTGTGATAGGGTCTTGTTCTGTCACCCAGGCTGGAGTACAGTGGCACGATCTTGGTTCACTGCAACCTCTACCTCTTGGGTCCAAGCAATTCTCCTGTGTCAGCCTCCTGAGTAGCTGGTATTACAGGTGTGAGCCACTATACCTGACGGATTCCATGTGCTTGCTATTGTGAATAGGACTATGATGAACATACATGTGCATGTGTCTTTTGGCAGAATAATTTATTTTTCTTTGGGTACATATCCAAGAATGACATGGCTGGGTCAAATGGTAGCTCTGTTTTAACTTCTTTGAGAGATCTCCAAACTGCTATCCACGGCAGCTGAACTAATTTACTTTCTGGTAACAGTGCATAAGCATTCTCTTTTCTCTGCAGCCTTGCCAGCATCTGCTGTTTTTTCTGACTTTTTAGTAATAGCCATTCTGACCGCTGTGAGATGGTATCTGAGTGTGGTTTTCATTTGCATTACTCTGATGATTAGTAATGTGGAGCTTTTTTTTATATGTTTGTTGGCTGCTTGTATGTCTTCTTCTGAGAAGTGTCTGTTTATGTCCTTTTTTACAACAGAATTTTTAATGGATGCGTAGTATTCCATTGAGTCTACCCTAATTGACTCATCCACTCTCTAACTGTTGGAAATGTATGTCATTTCCAGTTTGTTTGTTTGTTTTATTCTAAACAACTCTAAAATGAAGATCCTTCAATATCCTTTATTATTTCCTTAGCATAAATTGCTGAAAGTAAAATTGCTGTATAACGGAGACACAAAAATTCACAGCTTTTGATGTATACTGCCAGCTTGTCCTTGAGAAAGAGTAAACCAATTTAAGGCAGGCTGGTTTTCTAATGACTGCTATACTATGTACTGTGTATTTGGGCAAACAGAAAACAAACAAGAAGTCCCTCAAGCCTCACATGCCCCTCACTTGCACTTGTAACCATACCGTCTTCTTGGGCAGGTGCTGAGCCTCCTGCCTCCCAGGTGCCCAGGCAGCAATTCTGCGAATGCAGCTTGCTGTCCCTCATATGGAATAAAGATTGGAGGCCAGGCACGGTGGCTCACGCCTGTAATCCCAGCACTTTGGGAGGCCGAGGTGGGTGGATCACGAGGTCAGGAGTTTGACACCAGAGTGGCCAACATGGTGAAATCTCCACCTCTACTAAAAATCCAAAAGTTAACTGCGTATAGTGGCGGGTGCCTTTAATCTCAGCTATTCGGGAGGCTGAGGCAGGAGAATCCTTGAACCTGGGAAGCGGAGGTTGCAGTGAGCCGAGATCATGCCATTGCACTCCAGCCTGGGTGACAGGGCGAGACTCTGTCTCAAGCAAACAAACAAAAAAGATACGTAAGGCAAGAAAAAAAACATAATTTCTGCTATTTTATTAAGGGAAGCTTCTTGAGACTCTCCAAACAGGGCTAATTTCCATTTTCTGAGACCTCTCTCCACAGGGAAAAAAAAAAAAATCAAAATATAAATTCCTTAGGGGACTCCTCTCTGATCTCTGCAAAGATTTAATGGCAGAGTGGAAGCAAAGTCTTAAGGTACTTCAACAGCTTAACCACATAGCATACCCATGCATTTGCCGCACACGAGGCAGGGCTGCAACTGTGTCTGTCCAAGTAAACATGGG
Source organism: Rhinopithecus bieti (assembly GCF_001698545.2). NCBI lineage: Eukaryota > Metazoa > Chordata > Mammalia > Primates > Cercopithecidae > Rhinopithecus > Rhinopithecus bieti. The sequence continues at coordinate 71,830 of NW_016816813.1, forward strand.
GGCACCCCTTGATAATATCCCTTGTTGGCTTTCCTTTTCTCCAAAGTCACAAAGTCGAATCAAAACAACTCTACCAACGCCTTAAAATACTAATGGGTTTCTTCATTTAGAATACCTTCGTGAAGATTTTCTGCACTTGCTTTTTCTTGGAACGATCTAAGCCGTAAGCATTCTAAAGCCCGGAGATCAGGGTTTCGAATGTAAAGTCTATTCTTGACATCTTCTCCTCTTTCTTTTCCTACTCCTCTTTTTAATGATGGACCCACAGATTCTTAATATTTCTTCCAAGTTCCTTAGCCTCCCCAGAAGCCATGCTTAAGATCTTACAGTGGCTGTTATTTGGGAGATGGTTAGAGGAAGGGCTGCGGTACACTGACAGCATGGTACATATGCTCACCTGGCCGACTTCATTTCCTTGCCTGTACATCGAAGGCATCCAGGCCTCCTTCTGCCCTGTGTGCCCATGGGTATATCACAAAGACAGGCATTGCAGTGAGAGCCATTTCCAGCTGATCTTCACAGTTGCTTCAATAATGTCAAAAGGTGTTTACTTTATTCAGCTGGGGGCACAGCTAAGACTCGATCATCATGGACCGTCATGGGCCCTGGAGAACATAGATGTTACACTGGGGGCAGCAGTTCTACTATTTTTAGATTAGAAGGGGAAAAAATGAAAGGGAACATGTGATTCTTACAGTGTGAGGCTTTAGGTGAAATGCAATACTGAGCTGTGGCTTCTGTCTACCTCTAGCATGTGCGCGCTAGTGGTTCCTCAAAATCCCAGCTTAGATGTGACCTGCTGCGGCAACTCGGGTGTCTCTTCAATGCCACAAACTTCTGGCTCTGACAACCACTCCCAGCTCCACTGCTGTGACTCTGTAGTACCTAATTTAAACTCCCTTGAATTTCAATGAGCAGGAGACTCTCACTGACCCAGTTTATTTTTTGCTCTCTTGTGTATCAAGTCAGAGTTTGTGGGCTCAAGGCTGAGCCTCACCGTGGTCTGGTCAGCTGGGGCCATGAAGTATAAGGGAGAAGAGGTTCCTATTAGGCCAAACCTTTCATGTGGCAGGGAGGTGGGAGGGGTCTCCTTACTTAGAAGATACCTGTGGTGCCAGAAAGGGCTCCATCTATGAATTAATATTGTAGCAGGGAGGAGAGGAAAAGAAATTTGAATAACCCAGACAGCCCATGCTGAAGCCGGATCCACCCCACAGGAGTCCTCTTTGTCAGGTGTAGGAGGCGCATGAAAGAAGAGGGGTAGAAGGAGATGCATTTTAAAGAGATAAGAGCCTTCTCCAAGGGAGAGATTCCTCCCTGAGTCTCAGAAACCTTAGCAGCGCCTGGATTATCTACACACTGAAGGGCCTGCTCAACTGAAAAGCCAGGAAGCAAGCACAGGCTCCCCACGGGGAATCTCCAGACACAAAGGGATCCCTCCTCTCACCCGTCCCTGCATTGTCTTCCAGAACATCCGGAGGTGTGTGCCTGGGAGGAGGGCAGAGCTGAACATGACTCACCTGAAGAGCTGGGTGGCAAGGCTTCTGTGCAGGCAGCAGTTTTCATTCCCATGGAGTGCTTGCTCTTGAGGAGGCAACTGGGAACCCTCCTCCTCCTCTTCCTCACCCCTTTGGTGCCTTCTTTGCAGAGAAGCAGCTTACAGCTCCCTCTGAATGGTGGGGCCCAAGCTGATTTGCCCTTGTACTTATGGGAGCTCTGGGACAACGAGCTGGCTCCAAAGCTTAAGGAATCATCAGCAATTGAGGCTCAAAATCCTTCCTGAGTGGCCAGACTGTCTGCTAGACGCCTCAGCACACTGGGAGTGACGCTGAGCTGCAGGCAGTTCTGAGGTTTAAGGCACAGGTGGCTGTCTGGTCCTTGCGGACTCTTCCAGGCCATCCTTTTCTTTCACCAAATAGTACACACTGGGGATGGTCTGTGTCATCATCAAGGAGAGCACACCCTCTCCCCACGGGTGGGAACCCTGCATTTCCATCATTACGCCTCCCAAGGTGAACCAAGGCCTGCAAACGTAGCTCTCAGAGTCCCACAGCTCCATGCCCCAAGCAGAGACCTTCCTCCACTGCGGTCAGCCATCGGCGGCTCCACCAGCCACAGAGACCTTCAACTGAGGCTGTGCAGGGAAGAGGCTGTGGTGAAGAGGCCAAGCTGTGGACTTAGCCCAGATTCAAATCCTGGCTCTGTGACACGGGGAGGTCACTTCCCTCTCAGCCTGTTTCCTTACCTGTAGGATTGGGTAAAACACCATCCCTTCAGAACTAAAGGATTAAATTCCACCTAGATTAAAGGAGATAACGGGTGCAAATGGCTTCACACAGATAGTGCTTGGTATAGTTAGGCAGAACCAGTAGCTCTCATTTATCATTCATTTATTCACACGCACACATTATCATAGGCACTTTCCATGTGGCAGGCACTGGGCTAGGTCCTAGAATGTGGAGAAACCAGACAAATAAACAGCTGCTTTTACTGAAGTACATAGAAGCACTGAGTGTTGTGCAAATATATGGAAAAGACTTCTAACTCAGGTTGGGGGAGGAAATCAAGGAATACTTCCAAGAGAAGGTGGCAGCAGTGAGCCAGGAAAAGAGGGGTGATGGGAGAAAAGGGGGTTCTTGGCAGAGGCAGCGGCATGCTCCAAAGCCCAGGGGGTTATGAGAGAGTCTCCTGTGCTGGGACCCACAAGGCCACAGTCCTGGCTGCTACCTAACACCACGGGGGTCAATTGTTTTCTCTGTGAATTTGAAGGCCGGCAATGTATCCGTGCATATGATTTCTGATATAAACACACATATAATGCTATTAGGTTCAAATGCTTCAAAGCCAGTGCCTCACAGAGAAAACACTTGCTGACAGTGAACATCTGTCAGCAAGAGGAATCCAGTGCTGGTGATGGGGCTGTGGTTTTACATTTAATAACATTTTTACTCACTCGAGGATAGTTTCTGTTCAGCCTTGCGGCCCTCAGAGCCAGGCTAATTTGTACATAGCAGAGACACTCAGATTTGTTTTTACCCAGAGCAGGAGATAATAAATAGGTGAGGACGAAAATTCTCATTGGATAAAGGTAGTTCGACTGCAGGTGAAAATAAAAGTAAAAATCCTCATGAACTACCCAGTCTCAAGTGTTACCAAGTGGTACCTCCAGCTGGGGCGTTCCAGTCATTCAGGATGACAGACAGGCTGATGTTTCAATGACTCATCTTTGCAACAGCAGGGTCAAGACCAGAGGTTAAGAGACATGTTTTAATTTAATAAACCATCTGTAGGAAATGCAAGGTTTTCAGTTTAGTGTCTTCGGCTTCCCTATCTAAATACATTTACATTAAGGTCCAGCACATCTCTAATTAAAATCTAAATTATATTCCAGACTCACCTCCAAAGAATGGCCTTGAGTTCTGCGAAGATCTGGCCCACGGACTTGTGAGTTCATATTTGAAAGCTCTTTAACTCTTCCCTCCCCAATACACCGTTTTCCATTTTTCACCTGGCTGGCAGTAACCTTGCTATGAATATAACTAGGGCTCATTTCTCCTCCCAGCAGATATAACTGCCACTTCACAAAAATAGTCAGAAATCTTCAAATGATTCATCTCATCAGCAGCATAACAATAGCTTAGAAATACACTAGATTTTCAGACATAGCTCTTACATGTCAGAGAACGGGGAGAAAAAATGCACCGTAAAGCCAATTAAGTCTACTTATAGAATACTAACTCCAGGCTCCATGGTCCCCCCAGCAGTTCTCAACCCCGGCTGCACATTAAGATCACCTAGGAAAGATTCAACTACACTAAAGAGATGGAATGACTAAAAACAATGAATTCTCCAGAATGATTTAGAATGATCCACCAAGTGCAACTGATACCGTTTGAATAAGGTCTGTAGATGAGTGAACGGTATTGTATCAATGTTAATATCCTGGCTTTGATAGCTGCACTGTGGTTATGTAAGATGTTAACATTTGGAAAAACTGGGGGAAGGATACACAGGACTGCTTTGTACTATTTCACATCTTTTTTTGGAAGTCTGAAATTATTTCAAATGAAAAGTTAAAAAAAAATTTTAAAGAAAGTAACTGGAAAAAAAAAATACCCAGGAAGCCTTTAAAACATATACCAGTGCCTAGGCCCCATCTCAGACCAATTAAATGGAATCATTGTGTACAGAGCCTGGGTTTCAGTATTTTTCAAACCTCTCCGGTGATTTTAATGTGTAGCTAGAATTGAAAACACGGTTAGGGGTGGGTGAAGTGATTCTGATTCCAGTTTTCCCAGTTTTGTCACACCCTGCTCCATGACTTCAGGCAGGTCATTGAACCTTGCTAAGCCTCAGTGGTCTTATCTGTTAAATGGGAAGACTAAGCTGTAGCGGAGTATATTGACAGTGTGACAGTAGAGGGAAAGTGCAGATAGAAAAGGCTTTATACAGTTTCAAGAACTGTGGAAACAGAAGGTGTCGGTGAGTCATTTCCTCTAAAGAGAAGCATCAATACTTAAGAGCCCCAGTACCTTTAGAATGCAATGACATGTGCCAGGTGCGGTGGCTCACACCTGTAATCCCAGCACTTTGGAAGGCTGAGGCGGGTGGATCATGAGGTCAAGAGATTGAGACCATCCAGGCCAACATGGTGAAACCCCATCTCTACTAAAAATGCAAAATTTAGCCAGGCATGGTGGTGCGTGCCTTAGTCCCAGCTACTCAGGAGGTTGAGGCGGGAGAATCACTTGAACCCGGGAGGCAGAGGTTGCAGTGAGCTGAGATTGTGCCATTGCACTTCAGCCTGGTGACAGAGTGAGACGCCATCTAAAAATAAAAAAAGAATGCAATGACATGCCAGTACATTAATAGGAGTAGCGTAGTGGTCAAAAAGCAGGCATTTCCATTATAATCAGAGCTTCCTTTCCTTTGGTCAGCTCAACCCAACCTTGCCTTGCATCTCTTTTTTTTTTGAGACGGAGTTTCCCTCTTTTGCCCAGGCTGGAGTTCAATGGCGTGATCTCGGCTCACCACAACCTCCACCTCCTGGGTTCAAGTGATTCTCCTGCCTCAGCCTCCCAAGTAGCTGGGATTACAGGCATGCGCCATCATGCCTGGCTAATTTTTGTATTTTTTTTTTTTTTTTTTTTTTTTTTTTTGAGACGGAGTCTCGCTCTGTCGCCCAGGCTGGAGTGCAGTGGCCGGATCTCAGCTCACTGCAAGCTCCGCCTCCCAGGTTCACGCCATTCTCCTGCCTCAGCCTCCCAAGTAGCTGGGACTACAGGCGCCCGCCACCTCGCCCGGCTAGTTTTTTTGTATTTTTTAGTAGAGACGCGGTTTCTCTATGTTGGTCAGGCTTGTCTCGAACTCCCGACCTCAGGTGATCCACTCACCACGGCCTCCCAAAGTGTTGGGATTACAGGCGTGAGCCACCGTGCCTGGCCCTTACCTTGCATCTCCACAGTGACAAGGACATTTGTGCTTGGACCACACACCATCAGATTTCACTACCTAGGTTTTTCATTTTCTACGTGGGCTTATGACCTAAAGGATAGGTGATGATCTCTATTTATTAAATCTTTTGCTGCACCTATCAACCTTCATCTAGGTTTTAAGCCCCACATGCATTAGGTATTTGTCCTAATGCTATCCCTCCCCTTGCCCCCCAACCCCCGACAGGCCCCGGTGTGTGATGTTCCCCTCCCTGTGTCCATGTGTTCTCATTGTTCAGCTCCCACTTATGAGTGAGAACATGCAGTGCTTGGTTTTCTGTTCCTGTGTTGGTTTGCTGAGAATGATGGTTTCCAGCTTCATCCATATCCCCACTAAGGACATGAACTCATCCTTTTTTATGGCTGTGTAGTATTCCATGGTGTATATGTGTCACAGTTTCTTTATCCAGTCTATCATTGATGGGCATTTGGGTTGGTTCCATGACTTTGCTATTATAAATACTGCTGCCATAAACATACATGTGCATGTATCTTTAGTAGAATGATTTATAATCCTTTGGGTATATACCTAGTAATGGAATGGCTGGATCAAATGGTATTTCTGGTTCTAGATCCTTGAGGAATTGCCACACTGTCTTCCACAATGGTTGAACTAATTTACACTCCCACTAAAAGTGTAAAAGCATTCCCATTTCTCCACATCCTCTCCAGCATCTGTTGTTTCCTGACTTTTAAATGATTGCCATTCTAACTGGTGTGAGATGGTATCTCATTGTGGTTTTGATTTGCATTTCTCTAATGACCAGTGATGATGAGCTTTTTTTCATATTTGTTGGTTGCATAAATGTCTTCTTTTGAGAAGTATCTGTTCATATCCTTCACCCTCTTTTTGATGGGGTTGGTTTTTTGGTCTAAATTTGTTTAAGTTCCTTGTAGATTCTGGATATTAGACCTTTGTCAGATGGAGAGATTGCAAAAATTTTCCCCATTCTGGAGGTTGTCTGTTCACTCTGATGATAGATTCTTTTGCTGTGCAGGTATTTTTCTATTTATACAAAATGTCCAGAATAGGTAAATCCACAGAGACAGAAAGTACATTCGTGACTGCTAGGGCTAGGGCACATGGTGGGAGAGGCGGGGATACCTAAAGAGTACAGGGTTTCCTTACGAGGCAATGAAAATGTTTTAAAATGATTGTGTTGATAATTGCATGAATCTCTGAATACACTAAAAAACCATTAAGCTGTACACTTTAAATGAGTTCATTGTATGGTATGTGAATTACATATCAATAAACCTGCCAAAATGTATTAAAAAGTGTATCCACTTCTCAAAAAGAAACCCCACACATTTCTGGGCCCTAACTCCAAAGTTTCTGACGCAGTGTATCTAGGGTAGAACCCAAGAATTCACATTTCTAACAAGTTTCCAGGTGACACTGACACTGCTGGTTCTGAGGCCCACACTACAAGAACCACGGATCTACAGTATTCTAGGTCTGATTGCCTAATAAAATTCAGAAGGGCTCTGTGCATGTCTTCTGGGTCTTTGGAGATCTACATTCCCCTTTTTGTTGTTTTTTTTTTTTTCTTTCTTATACTGGGATGGTCACAGCATGAGAAAGTGAAGTCTTCTGATTTATCTCTTGTAAGAGCAGTGGACGCCCAATGCAAGACATACCCCTGAACACAGGTTCTATGCTGGTAAGTGGCTTTCTCAGGGTGTTGAAAATAATTCCTTGTGGCATTTGATGTGATTGGCTTGGATGCAAAAACTATCCAAGAGTCTTTTCTAAACTTTCATCTTGACTGTAATTTAGAGTTAACTTATTCTTTAACTGAGGGGGCCTCATTAGGTATCTTGCCTCAAAATCTTTAATACTGTTACAATATGCACATTTATTATCCCACAATTTCCCTTCTACAAATGTATTCTGAAGGAAGTAAGAAGGATGTGTGCAAAGATTTAATTGTAAGGACATTCATCATAAATGTATTCAATAGCAAAAATTTAGAAACCACCTAAATGTTCAATCATACGAGATTAAACAAAATATGATGCATCTGTTGCATGTCATTTTCTGAATAAACCTTTTATTTTAGAACCACTTTAGATTCACAGAATCACTGTGAAGCCAGCATAGAGAGTTTCCATATACCTACACCCAGTTCTCCTATTATTAACATCTTACACTAGTATGGTATGTTTGGCACAATTAATGAACCAATACTGATTAAATTATGATGAACTAAAATGCATACTTTATTCAGATTTTCTTACTTTTTACCAAATGTCTTATTTGTCCCCTAAACTCCTCTTGACTGTGACCGTTTCTCAGATTTTCCTTGTTTTCAATGATCTTGAGAGTTTGGGAAAGTACCCGTCAGGGATTTTGTAGAATGTCTCTCCACTTCGATTTGTCCGATGTTTTTCTCGTGATTAAACTGGGGTTATGTATTCTGGGAGAAAGACCACAGAGGTAGAGTCATTCTTTTCTTTTTTTCTTTTTTTGTTTTTTTTTTGTTTTGTTTTGTTTTGTGTTTTTTGAGACAGAGTCTTGCTCTGTCCCCCAGGCTGCAGTGCTGTGGCGTGATCTCGGCTCACTGCAAGCTCCGCCTCCCAGGTTCACGCCATTCTCCTGCCTCAGCCTCCCGAGTAGCTGGGACGACAGGCGCCCGCCACCACGCCCGGCTAATTTTTTGTGGTTTTAGTAGAGATGGGGTTTCACCTTGTTAGCCAGGATGGTCTCGATGACCTCATGATCCGTCCGCCTCAGCCTCCCAAAGTGCTGGGATTACAGGCATGAGCCACCGCGCCTGGCCTAAAGTGCCATTCTTATCACCTCATATCAAAGATACACACTATCAATATGACTTATCACTGCTGATGTTGACTTTGATCACTTGGCAGAGTTACTGTTTTACAGGTGTTTCCACTGTAGATTTACTCTCTTTTTTGCTCTTTTCATACTGTACTCTTTGGAGGAAAGTCACTATGCACAGCCCACACTTTAGGAGTGGAAGTTTATGTTTCATCCCCTTAAGGACAAGACAACTACATGAATTATTGTGAATTCTTCTGCACGAGAGACTTGTCTCTACTCCCACAATTATTTATGTATCCAATCATTTATATCAGCATGGACTCATGAATACTTATTTTGCATGTTGGGTTATAAGTCAATACTAGTTTATTTTGTTGCTCAAATTCTTTCATCTTTGACCACTAGGAGTTCTTTCACTTGGCTCCTGTACTCTTTGGCATATTCTCACACTGTGAGTTTCGTGTGTGTTTCACACTCTCTTACTTTCTAGCACTACAAGATGCTCCAGGCTCATCTTGTATATTTATTTTCCTTTCTTTTTTTTTTTTTTTTTTTTGAGAGAGCGTCTTGCTCTGTTGCCCACGTTGGAGTGCAGCAGTGGCAAGATCATAGCTCACTGTTAACCTTGAACTCCTGGGCTCAAGCGATCCTCCCACCTCCGTTTCCTGAGTAGCTGGGACTACAGGGGTGCACCACCACAGCTGGCAAATTTATAAAAACTTTTTGTAGAGATGAGACTTCATTAGGTTACTCAGGCTGGTCTCTAACTCCTGGCCTCAAACCATCCTCCCACCATAGCCTCCCAAAGTGCTGGGATTACAGGTATGAGCCACCATGCCCAGCCTCATCTTGTATATTTCTTCCCACAGTTATAGAATCAGCTGTTTCTCCAATTTTTTTCCTTTGTTTGGAGAATGGTATTAGATATTGGAAACCAAGATCTGGGCACTAGGTGTGCTCATTGCTTCTATGTTATATTCAATGAAATTTTAGTATGTCATTGAAAAGTGTGTCGTAAAAAGATACTTAATGTCTACCAAATATTTAGAGAAATATGTAATTTATAAAATAGTATAATCTCATAAATTATTTCATATATAGAGAAGAAAATACACTAAAATACTAACAATGGTTATCTGTAGACATTCAATGATAGGTAACTGTATTAGGCTGGTTTTGAATTGCTATAAAGCAATACCTGGCCAGGTGTGGTGGCTCATGGCTGTAATCCCAACACTTTGGGAGGCCAAGGTTGGAGAATCCCTTGAGCCCAGGAGTTTGAGACCAGCCTGGGCAACATGGCAAAACTGTCTCTAAATAACAACAACAACAATAATAATAAAAGAAATGCCTGATTGGACAATTTATAAGAAAAGGGGTTTTATTGGCTTATGGTTCTGCAGGATATACAGGAAGGATAGCAGCATCTGCTTCTGGAGAGGCCTCAGGAAGCTTCCAATCATGATGGAAGGCAAAGTGAGAGCAGGCACATTGCACAGTGAAAGCATGAGCAAGAGAGAGAGAAAGTGCCACACACTTTGAAACAGCCAAATCTCAAGAGAATTCACTTACTATCGCGAGGACAGCACCAAGAGGTTGGTGCCAAACCATTCATGAGAAACTGCCCCCGTGATCTAATCACCTCCCAACTGGCCCAACCTCCAACATTGGGGATTACATTTCAACATGAGATTTGGGTGGGGACACAGAGCCCATCTATATCAGTAACTTATTTTCTTTGTTTTGCATAACTACAATGTTAAAGTTTCTAAAACGTACATGTATTCATTAATAATATGAAAAGAAAATGAGCTTAGGAAGCTCCTGTGACTGACCCAAAGTCACAGAGGTTCTACTAGTAGAGCTAGGATAAGAGTCTGAAGTTGGAAGATTCCACTCCAGCCTTGCTCCCACAGCACGAGGCCCATCATGTATCCCAAAGGGTGTCACTGGCACACTGAGGGAGTTGGGTTAAGACCTCTGACATCTCTTACCACTGAGAAGATTATGGTATAATCCCCCCTCCGTAAATAAATAAAAACAGTACTAAATTATAAAACACAAAATGTATATGAATGTCAAAATTAAAAGATCTTTCCAAATTTTTTAAATTGCAAAATGCTACAACATCTATTGAATCTCAATCTTTCACACTTTTAAAAACTGTTGTGGCTTGGTTAGATAAGCATAATGAAGTAATCATGCTGCCTGGGACACAGCAGTGCAGGGCTGGTCCCCCAGTTCTACCAGTCATGCTCCTGATTTCCACAGATGCCAGGGACCATACACAGCACTTCCCACCTACAGAGAAAAGCTAGGCCCTAGGTAGTCAGACCAATACGAGTTGCAGTATTTTTGGGAAGGGCTGGAGATAATCCAGTTTCCTGCAGAATTCAGATGGAAGGTCTCTAAAGATGTTTCTCCGAGGTCCATGACTGTAGGGTTCTTGTTAATGCAAAGAATGATAAAACCTTTTCATTAATTTTATAGCTAAAAATCACACTGGATATTCCATTGTACCTATTAGACCAGTTAAAATGAATGAAGTAACATACCCCTATACTGGAGTAGAAGTAAGGCTTCTAGTTATTGATTCATTTATTGGCAATGTAGAATAAGGTATCTTGCAAGAATTTACGGAGTAGTTAATTTATATACTTGTTTGTTTGTTTACAAATACATACATCCATACAAGAATGTATATGGCAGCTTTATTCGTAATAGCCCCAACCTGGAAACAATGCAAATGCCTTCCAACAGGAAAATGAAAAACAAATTGTGGTAGCATTATTCTCTTTTAGTTATCTATTGCTACATAATAAACTATAACAAAATTTCAAGGCTTACACAGTAATTTGTTTTTTCTCACAATTCTGTGGGCTTGGTTGTATTGAGCTGGGCAGTTTTTCTGTTCCATGTGGTGTTGACCATGGTTATGCATATGGCTACATTCAGCCAAGAGTTTGGCTGGGCCATGTCTGGCATCTCAGCTGGGTGACTGGAATGTCTGGTAGCTGGGTGAGCCACTCCCTCCACATGGTCTCCTGTGGTTCTGTAGTCTAGCTGAATTTCAAGAGCAGCCAATGGTCTTATTACCAATAACTTTTTCTTGAGCACTTACTATAACCCAGACACATCATTATATTGTCTTGTTTAATCTTCAAAAAAGTGACTGGAGGTGCATATAATTATTATGCTTTACAGTAGACTAATATGAAGCTCAGAAACAACAAATGTCAAACCTAAGTTCAACAGCTAATTAAGTGGCAGGGACCAATTAACCAGGAGTAACAGATAGAGTTGGAGCTCCAATTCCTATCTGTCCCATTGCAACGCGAGTAACAATACCGCCAATACACAATTGGTCAGTGGCTTAGGGTAGCACTAATTTGATTTCCAAGCAAGAGAGCAGCTCCCAAAACAAAGAGACAAATATGTCCTGGGTATCTTCATGCTCAGTAAATTCAACACATCCCCTAGGATTAGTTGGGTTTTTGCTGCTCTATGGCTGTGCAAAGCCCATCTCAATGGGGCGTATGCCAGTTTCTACATTCAACCAAGGGCTTTACCTTCCAAGCTCAACATTTTTCTTCCCCTAGCTGAGTATTAGGCAATGGCTGTCTTGGGTAAACTTTAGTGTTAATGATTAAAAGTCTCAGTCCTGCCAGGCATATATGGTTTTTAAAAGAAAATCTCATGAACCCCAAATGGATGTTAATTAGTCAGATGTATCTGTTCATTCAACCAATGCTTGTTGTGTGTTCACTATGTGCCTTTTACTATTCTAGGAGCTGGGATACAGCCATGAACAAAGATGATACTCTCTGGCCTCAATCAAGGAGCTTACTTTGTTTGGCAGGGGTAGGAGAGGAGAGTAGCATGGAGATGGACAAAAACAATGTCAGACAATGGTAAGTGATAAGTACGTGATTAGGATGGAGTATGCCTGGGTGGTTTAGAGGGTGCTATTTTCCATGGATTGGTCAGAGAAGGCATCTCATGAGGTGACACTTGAGCCATTCAGGCACCTGAGAGTTAAGAACTTCAGACAGAAAAAATGCCAGAGTCCAATGGCTGGGTACAGTGGCTCACATCTGTAATCCCAGCACTTTGGGAGACCGAGGTTGGTGGATCACCTGAGGTCAGCAGTTTGAGATCAGCCTGGCCAACACGGTGAAACTCCATCTCCACTAAAAATACAAAAAGCTTATCCATCATGATCAAGTTGGCTTCATCTCTGGGATGCAAGGCTGGTTCAACATATGTAAATCAATAAACATAATCCATCACTTAAACAGAACCAATGACAAAAACCACATGATTGTCTCAATAGATGCAGAAAAGACCTTCGACAAAATTCAACAACCTTTATGCTAAAAACTCTCAGTAACCTAGGTATTGATGGAACATATCTCAAAATAATAAGAGCTATTTATGACAAACCCACGGCCAATATCATACTGAATGGGCAAAACTGGAAGCATTCCCTTTGAAAACTGGCACAAGACAAGGATGCCCTCTCTCACCACTCCTATTCAACATAGTACTGGAAGTTCTGGCTGGGGCAATCAGGCAAGAGAAAGAAATAAAGGTATTCACATAGCAAGAGAGGAAGTCAAATTATCTCTGCAGATGACATGATTGTATATTTAGAAAACCCCATCATCTCAGTCCAAAATCTCCTTAAGCTGATAAGCAACTTGAGCAAAGTCTCAGGATACAGAATCAATGTGCAAACATCACAAGCATTCCTTGTGACACCAGTAATACACCAATAATAGACAAACAGCCAAATCATGAGTGAACTCCCATTCACAATTGCTACCAAGAGAATAACATACCTAGGAATACAACTTACAAAGGATGTGAAGGACCTCTTTAAGGAGAACTACAAACAACTGCTCGAGGAAATAAGAGAGGACACAAACAAATGGAAAAATATTCCATGCTCATGGATAGGAAGAATCAATATCGTGAAAATGGCCATACTCCCCAAAGTAATTTATAGATTCAATGCCATCCCCATGAAGCCACCATTGACTTTCTTCACAGAATTAGAAAAAAAGAACTTTAAATTTCATATGGAACCAAAAAAGAGCCCACATAGCCAAGACAATCTTAAGCAAAAAGAACAAAGCTGGAGGCATCACGCTACCTGACTTCAATCTATAATACAAGGCCAAATACAAGTAACCAAAACAGCATGGTACTGGTACCAAAACAGAGATGTAGACCAATGGAACAGAACAGAAGCCTCAGAAATAACACCACACATCTACAACCATCTGATCTTTGACAAACCTGACAAAAACAAGCAATGGGGAAAGGATTCCCTATTTAATAAATGGTGTCGGGAAAACTGGCTAGCCATATGCAGAAAACTGAAACTGGACCCCTTCCTTACACCTTATACAAAAATTAACTCAAGATGGATTAAAGACTTAAGCATGAGACCTAAAACAATAAAAACCCTAGAAGAAAACCTAGGTAATACCATTCAGGACACAGGCATGGGCAAAGACTTCATGACTAAAACATCAAAAGCAACGGCAACAAAAGCCAAAACTGACACAAATGGGATCTAATTAAACTAAAGAGCTTCTGCACAGCAAACTAAACTATAATCAGAGTGAACAGGCAACCTACAGAATAGGAGATAATTTTTGCAATTTATCCATCTGACAAAGGGCTAATATCCAGAATCTACAAAGAACTTAAACAAATTTACAAGAAAAAAAAAATCTCATCAAAAAGTGGGCAGAGGATATGAACAGACACTTCTCAAAAGAAGACATTTATGTAGCCAACAAACATAAGAAAAGAATAAGTTCATCATCACTGGTCATCAGAGAAATGCAAATCAAGACCCCAATGAGATACCATCTCACCCCAGTTTGAATGGTGATCATTAAAGAGTCAGGAAACAACAGATGCTGGAGAGGATATGGAGAAATAGGAACACTTTTACACTGTTGGTGGGAGTGTAAACTAGTTCAACCATTGTGGAAGACACTGTGGCAATTCCTCAAGGATGTAGAAGGCGAAATACCATTTGACCCAGAAATCCAATTACTGGGTATATACCCAAAGGAATGTAAACCATTCTCTGTAAAGACACATGCACATGTATGTTTATTGTGGCACTGTTCACAAAAGCAAAGACTTGGAACCAACCCAAATGCCCATCAGTGATAGACTGGATAAAGAAAATGTGGCACATATACACCATGGAATACTATGCAGCCATATAAAAGGATGAGTTAATGTCTTTGCAGGGACATGGATGAAGCTGGAAACCATCATTCTCAGCAAACTTACACAGAAACAGAAAACCAAACACCGCATGTTATCACTCATAAGTGGGAGTTGAACAATGAGAACACATGGACACAGGGAGGGGAACAACACACACTGGGACCTGTTGTGGGGTGGGGGACTAGGGGAGGGATAGCATTAAGAGAAATACCTAATGTAGATGATAGGTTGATGGGTGTAGCAAACCACCATGGCACGTGTATACCTATGTAACAAACTTGCATGTTCTGCACATGTACCCCAGAACTTAAAGTATAATAATAAACACAAAAATTAGCTGGGTATGGTGGTGGGCGCCTGTAATCCCAGCTACTCGGGAGGCTGAGGCAGAAGAATTGCTTGAACCCGAGAGGCAAATGTTGCGGTGGGCTAAGATCGTGCCACTGCACTCCAGCCTGGGCAACAAGAGTGGACTCTGTCTCCAAAAAAAAGAAAAGAACAACAACAAAAAACAAACAACAACAACAAAAAAAGCAGAGTCCAGTGTAACTAGAATGGTGTAAAAAATTAGTAGATGAGGTTAGAGTTAGAACAAAATATATGGCCTTGCAGGTTACGGAAAAGGCACTCGATTTTACAATAGTCCCCACATATCCATAGGTATATATGTTCCAAGACCCCCAGTGGATGCCTGAAACCACAGACAGTAACGAACCCAATTGCTGTCAATTGGAAGACATGTCTGTTCATGTCCTCCACCCATAAATGTAATGCCTTTCCATCTTAACTAAGCGTATATCACACACTGTGGTTGTAACTTGTGCAGTTTGAAGTGTAACACCAAATCTAGCACACATTTGTTTGTCCTTCTTCACAGTTTCACAAATAGAAGAATCACTGTTACTGTACATCTTAGCCAACTTAGCATACTGTTTTTTTCTCCTTCCTTATTAAGCCAAGAGCTTTCACCTTTTCACTTCTCTTTGGCATATCTGAATTGCCAGCATCACAACTCTTCTGCTCTGAGGCCATTATACAGTAAAATAAGGTGACTCGAACACAAGCACTGTGATATCTTGACAGTAGATTTGATAACCGAGATGGGTGACTAATGGGTGAATAGTGCAGGAAGTGTGGATCTGCTAGACAAGGAATGATTCACATCACAGACAGGATGGGGAAGGAAGGGGCTAGATTTCGTCACACTACTCAAAATGGTACACATTTAAAACTTCTGAATTTCTTCCGAAATTTTCCATTTAATATTTTCAGACCACAGGTAACTGCAGGGAAGCAAAACCTTGGAAAGCAAAACTGCAGATAAAGAGGGACTACTGTATTTGAAGTGAGATAGGAAATAATTAGTTCTTAGCAGAGTCATCACACAATCCAGTTGATGATTTAAAAGGATCATTTTGACTGCTGTGTGAGGGAAAGGGTAGAAATACGTAGACCAGTTAAGAGGTTATTGCAAAAGTCCAGGGAATCATGGCGTGGAATACAGTAGAAACTGCCGTGGAAATGGTGTTAAAAAGTTGGCTTTTGAATGTATTTCAAAAGAAGAGCTGGTGGGATTTGCTAATAAATTGGATTGAAGATGGAAGAGACAAGTCAAGAATGTCTCCAAGTTTTTGGCCTGACAGACCAAAACAGTGGAGATGAAATTTACTGAGATGGGAAAGAAAAAGGAGGGGAAGACTGGGGGGTGAAATTAGGAGTTCATTTTGCAACATATTAAGTATGAGACGCCCACTAAACATCCAGGTAGAGATGTTGAACATGAGTCTGGAAAGCAAATATGTTGATCTACAGACAGAAATTTGAGAGTGATCAGTGTATACATGCAGTTTTATGCCATGAGACTAGATGAGATCATTCAGGGAGGGAATTTATTAGGTTGGTGCAAAAGGAATTGCGGTTTCTGCACTGTTGGAATTTGCCATTTGATACTGAAATAAATGTGGTTATGTTATACATCATTTTAATGGGCATTTCTTGCTTTTTTTATTTTTTATTTTGCTAAGGACTTATTTCTTGCTGTTTATGTTTATTTTAGACTTTGGAAATGATGTTGGACAAAAGGCAAATGCGAGTGATTTTCTTATTCTAATTCAAAATGGGTCATAAAGGAGTGGAGACAACTGGCAACATCAACAACACATTTGGCCCAGGAACTGCTAACAAACCTACCGTGTAATGGTGGTTCAATAAGTTTTGCAAAGCAGATGAGAGCCTTGAAGATGAGGAGCATAGTGGCCAGCCGTTGGAAGTTGACAATGACTAATTGAGAGCAATCGTCAAAGCTGATCCTCTTACATGAGAATTTGTCGAAGAACTCACTGATCATTCTAAATTAAAAGCTCAACACTGACCATTCTAAGTTTAAAAAAATCACATCTTCTCTTATTCTACACACCAACAATAAACCATTTCTCAATCAGATTGTGACATGTGACAAAAAGTGGATTTTATATGACAACTGGCAACAACCAGCTCAGTGGTTGGATGGAGAAGCAGCTCTCAAGCACTTCTCAAAGCCAAACTTGCACCAAAAAAGGTCTTGGTCACCGTTTGGTGGTCTGCTGCCAGTCTGATCCACTATAGCTTTCTGAATCCCGGCAAAATCATTACATCTGAGAAGTAAGTATGCTCAACAAATTGATGAGATACACCAAAAACTGCAATGCTTGCAGCCAGCATTGATCAACAGAAAGGGCCCAGTTCTCCACGACAACACTGGACCGCACATCGCACAACCAATGCTTCAAAAATCGAACGAATTGGGCCACAAAGTTTTGCCTCATCCGCCACATTCACCTGAACTCTCACCAACCAACTACCACTTCTTCAAGCATATCAACAGCTTTTTGCAGAGAAAACCTTTTCACAACCAGCAGGATGCAGACAATGCATTCAAAAAGTTTATTGAAGCCTTAGTACGGGATTTTACGCTATAGGAAAAAACAAACTTATTTCTCATTGGCAAAAATGTGTTGATTGTAATTGTTCCTATTTTGATTAATAAAGACGTGTTTGAGCCTAGTTATAATGATGTAACATTCATGGTCTGAAAGTACAATTACTTCTGCACCAACCTGAAGGCCCCTAATGTTTAGAAGTCAAGAACATGAGGAGCAACCAGAAAAGGAGAGTGAAAAGTAGTAGTAAGGACACACACACAGAAAGAGAGAGAGAGAGAGAGAGAGAGAGAGAGAGAGAGAGAGGGAGGGAGAGAGAAAGAGAGATCTGAAAGCTAAGCAAAAAAGCATTTCGAGAAGGTGGGAACATCACTTGTACTGGAAGGTTGATTAGGATGAGCCCCAAGAACTGTTTTTGGATATAGCAAGATGAAAGCTGGTAGTGAGTTGACAAGAGTTGTTTCTGTGGAGTGACAGGAACAAAAATTAAATTAAAACACTTTAAAAGAGATGGGAAAGCTGCCAGCACCCATCTTTTCACTGCAACCTGAAGGTGTGACACTCAGAAATGCTTCAAGGACTCTTTGTGCTGGAGAAAACATCTAACGTCACAGGTGGGCTCTCCAAGGAGGAGGAGCACTGAAGACTTTCAGCATTCCAGTGATGAAGATCATCAATCACATTGAGAAAGAACAGATTGCTGGTGCTGGCCATGAGGTTTGCTTCAGTGAAAGCCCCACACAGCGATGTGGGGTACGGTTTGGAGACCAAAGGAAGTGCTTCTTAGAGAAGTCAGCAGCACCGGATGGCTCACAAACACACCTGCTAAGGTAGCATCATGTCTAGCGGTGCCAGGCTACTCTGTGGGCACCCTGGCTGAATGCTCTATACAGTGTCTGCCCAGGGCACAGCAGGTTGCTGAGGGGATGAAGTCTATGACGGACCCCACTCCCACAAAAGACTTCACCTGTTTATGCCCTACATCTCTCCTGTGCCAGTTTCTCCTGTCTTCTCCCACACATACTTTTCTACCTTGCTTTGTGTCCTGGAAGACTACAAATTACATCTACAGGCCACCTGCCCTCTGGTTTTGGGTCAAGTATGGCCAATGCGGACCCCAGGCAGAAGTCTAGAAAGAAGGAAAGCGAGGTCAGGGTATGTATTCTGTGGTTTCTTCCCTGTGGTCACATGAAGCAGGTGTTTATGTTCTCTCTCCATCGGATTCTGATAGCTAAACACTCTCTCATATCCCCTCAGGGGCGAGGGATGGCAACACTTCTATTCCTAGCTTCAGGGCAGACAATGCTTTGTGGTTTCCTTACCCTGCCCTTCTTATGCAAATAATTATTTTATTAAACCCCCTTAGAATTATCCTAATTTTTGTGTGTCATCTGTTTCCTGAACTCAGATAGAATCTGTATCTGTGAATAATGACATTAATAACTCTCTGAATTCCACTAGAACCTTGCTACTCAAATATGCCAGCAGCATCACCATCTCCTGGGAGTTTGTTAGAAATGCACAATCTCAGGTCCCACCCCGAAGTACCGAATCAGAGTGTGCATGCACTTTAAAAAGAGTAATGAGGCTGGGCGCGATGGCTCACACCTGTAATCCCAGCACTTTGGGAGGCTGAGGCGGGCAGATTGCCTGAGCTTAGGAGTTTGAGACCAGCCTGGGCAACATGGTGAAACCCCTTCTCTACTAAAATACAAAAAAATTAGCTGGGTGTGGTGGCGGGCGCCTGTAATCCCAGCTACTCAGGAGGCTGAGGCAGGAGAATTGCTTACACCCGGGAGGCAGAGGTTGCAGTGAGCCGAGATTGTGCCACTGCGCTCCAGTGAGCCGAGATTGTGCCACTGCGCTCCAGCCTGGGCAACAGAGCAAGACTCCATCTCATAGATAGATAGATAGATAGATAAATAGAGAGTAATGAGCCTTGCTTCAGTGAAAACCCCATCACAACGATGTGGGGGAATGGCCTGGAGACCAAAGGAAGTGCTTCCTAGAGAAGTCAGCAACACAGGATGCTTCACAAACACACCTGCTAAGTTTGGTGATTCCTGTACACATTAAAATCTAAGAAGCACGGCATTGGAGTATTCTGAGTGTTACTGAAGCTCTTTAGGTACAAAAAACCCAAAGACTCACTAAGCCTAGCTCAGGCAGGACAACGGGGTCTCACGCCTCAGGCAGAGAAGACAGACTTACACAGGAATCCAAGAAGACCCATGAAAAGGTGAAGCCTCATGGAGACAAGAACCAAGGGGTCAGCTTGGATCTGGGAGTCTTCCCCAGATGGCCCTGACCAGGACTCACGACTCTGTGCATTGCTTCCGGTCCTATGACCAGTTGGGTCCCTCACCACTTGCTCTTGTCTTTTTGCCAGCTCTTTTTCACCCGTAGTTTTAACTAACTTCTAATTTGAGCTCTTTTTGCCTATCACATGCTCCCTGGTCTGTCTCATAATCTTCCAATTTTGCTCACTACCTAAATTTCAGTGTCTGAGAGTAAAAAAGTCATTCACTCAATTCATCCCTGTTTGGGCAGAGCTTTTGGCACCATCCTCCCTCATAGGCTAATGGGTTAGAATTTCTGAGTCAGCAGGCACTAGGTAATACGGTATAAAACATGTCTGCCCTGGGACGTCGGCTCAGCAGGGGCTGTGGAAGAAAATCACACTATGATTACATGTCTAGTTAAAATGGTCTTAAAAGACATGAAACAGGGTTTGAAATCTGGGTTGTAGGCTCTTTCCCCTTCACCTACACCACCGTCTCCCATCCTCCCTCCTTCCCCCCACTTCCTACCAACACCTGCACCCTCTGGCAGTTGAGGTGACTTTTCACGTTCAGCGTATTTCAAATGTTGTGTAACAAAATTAATTACATTTAATTAAACTTAACAATTTTCTACAGCCCCAAACAAATCTAAAATGCCATGTTAAGCTTATGAGATGGCAGCCCTCCAAAGGGTTCTGCTGCTGGGAGAATCCATCAGAGGCTTATGTAATTTTAGGGATTATTTTACATGAGTCTGATGAAAGGCCCCTTAGCCTTCATTAAGCATCAAACAATAATTATTGTCTGGGTCCTAGACCAAGCAACTACCTATGTCCTCCCTCCTTCCTGCATTCCAGCAAGAATTCCCTCACTCAAACCACAATCTTCCTCTTTCCGTCTGTTCTTTTCAAGGTGCACTCAAATCATGAAATTGCTTCTCTCTTTCCCCCACTACACAGCAGCAAGGGAGGGAACTGTATCTCTTACGAGCACAGGGCCTGGTAGATGGGAGTTGCTGAATTTATTAACATTTGTCGAATGAATGACTGTTCTGACTCATTGGTTGTTTCTCCCACCTCGTGTATTAGTCAGGCTTTACTGTAATAAACCCCCAGGTCTCAGTGGATTTCTTGTTCTGCAGGTTTGAGAGGTGGCTGTAGGTCTGCTTCACCTGCCTTCTCACCTTGGGCCCAGACTGAGGAGTGTCTTCTCTCCGGTTCGTGCTGATCTGAAGGTGTAAGGCAGGACTGATGAAAACATCAATGCAGCTTCAAAGCTCCACGTGTGACCAGCCCACAGTCACTTCTTCTGCGTACTATGGGCTAAAAGCAGGTCACATGACCAAGCCCAATATTGGTGGGCTGTTAAGAATATGTTCCCCAAGGGAGGGAGGGAGCTGGAGTGAGTATCTGCTGCACAAAATACAATCCATCATGCATTGTTGCATGAGTTTTCTACCAGTGCTATTCTGATGCTTTAACTAGTTTTCCAAATTGGCAAAGTAAAAACCCCTCTGACACATATATTAGGATCCATTCAGTTCCAGGGACAGAAATACAAGCCAAAATATTTTATGCAAAAAAGAAATGTACTTATTCATGACATAACCGCGAAGTCCATGAAATAGATTTGGGTGAAGCCCAGGGGCTCAATGTCATCAGGGCTTTTTCTTCATCTCATTACTCTGCTCGCCTCAGTGTGTTGTTCTTACTCTCCCCACTCTCTCAGGGGCAGCCCGAGGCCTTATGTCTACATCCTTCCTTCATAGTAACTCCCCATGTATACAGAATTTCTTCTCACTTGCAGGGAAGGAGTCTAATTGTCCCCACCTGGGTATTACAGCTGCACCAATCTCTGTCTCTAGGAGACGCGTTCTGATGGCTGGCCAGATTTTAACCAGGTACCCACCCCTGATGTCAGAGAAAACAGGGTCTATTACTAAACATTCACACACGGTACAAATGACAGGGAGCCAAAACAGTAGCTAATTTAGCCCATTTACAAACATATTTGTTACCCAAGTTTTCTATTAGTTCTGATCTTTAGAATTAGTTTTCAAAAATCTGCACACTAAAATCCCCTACAACGTATACATTTGTCAGGATCCATTCAGTTGCAGCAACAGAATACAACTCAAACTAGTCTATGAACCAAAGGCCTTGCAATATGTTTATTCAATGTTTATATATAGGGAGTAAACTGCCTTAATTCCTTACTTGGGTCAGGAAAAACAATCTGAAACCATACAGGGTAAATTCAACAGTAAACCTTCAGTTTACATACTCTTGCACTTTATGTCTTTTGAAAACATTTAAGGCCAAGAGATCCTGTATCAGAAACTTTTTTTTTTTTTTTTGAGACAGGGTCTCACTCTGTCTCCCAGGCTGGAGCACAGTGATGCCATCACAGCTCACTGCAGCCTCGACCTCCTGGGCCCAAGCGATCCTTACAGCTCACTACAGCCTCCCAATTAGCTAAGGCCACAGGTATACACCACGACACCCAGCTAATTTGTTAATTATTTGTAGAGACAAGATCTCACAAAGTTGCCCAGGCATGTCTCAAACTCCTGGCCTCAAGCGATCCTCCTGCCTCAGCCTCCCAAAGGGCTGGGATCCCAAAGGCTTGAAACACCATGCCCGGCCAGAAACTAATTTTAAAAATCTACCCAGGTTGTTGTCCACTGAATTCCTTTCCCATCTACTTTCCCCTTTCTTCTCTATACAGCCATTTCATCTAGTTCTCATTTCTATCATTCTGTATCCTTCCTACGAGACA
The DNA here is from genome assembly GCF_001698545.2 of Rhinopithecus bieti. Classification (NCBI taxonomy): domain Eukaryota; kingdom Metazoa; phylum Chordata; class Mammalia; order Primates; family Cercopithecidae; genus Rhinopithecus; species Rhinopithecus bieti. The sequence continues at coordinate 94,340 of NW_016816813.1, forward strand.
TGATAGGGGAATGTGCTACAAAAGATCTTTAAAAATTGAGCTGATTTTATAATGTCTCCTTATTAATTCACTAAGCAACCAGAGGGCAGCTGCTGTGTTTGGCTCTGCAGATAAAACATGGCCCTTTTGCTCTTTCAAGAAACTTGTCATTATAAAAGGGGCAACAGACATATAAACAAACGTCTGTAACATGGCATGACAGGCACCGTAATAGAAGGAACAGCTGGAGAGAAGTGTGCCGAGATCCATGTGCTGTGAAGAGAATTCTGAGCACCAGGGGAAGGCTGGGTGGGAGAAATGTGAGAGCAGAGGCACAGTGGCCAGGCAGGAGATGTTGCAGGGGTCTCAGCAGCACATGATGGGAGAATGAACTCTGAAGGCAGCAGCTGTGAGAATAGAGAAGAAACAATGGATAAGAAAGTTGTGAGGCCGGGCGCGGTGGCTCAAGCCTGTAATTCCAGCACTTTGGGAGGCCGAGACGGGCGGATCACGAGGTCAGGAGATCAAGACTACCCTGGCTAACAAGAGGAAACCCCGTCCTACTAAAAAATACAAAAAAACTAGCCGGGCGAGGTGGCGGGCGCCTGTAGTCCCAGCTACTCGGGAGGCTGAGGCAGGAGAATGGCCTGAACCCGGGAGGCGGAGCTTGCAGTGAGCTGAGATCCGGCCACTGCACTCCAGCCTGGGCGACAGAGCAAGACTCCGTCTCAAAAAAA
>NW_016816813.1:97017-99795 GCF_001698545.2 Rhinopithecus bieti
TAAAAAATACAAAAAAACTAGCCGGGCGAGGTGGCGGGCGCCTGTAGTCCCAGCTACTCGGGAGGCTGAGGCAGGAGAATGGCCTGAACCCGGGAGGCGGAGCTTGCAGTGAGCTGAGATCCGGCCACTGCACTCCAGCCTGGGCGACAGAGCAAGACTCCGTCTCAAAAAAAAAAAAAAAGAAAGTTGTGGCCGGGCATGGCGGCTCACGCCTGTAATCCCAGCACTTTGGGAGGCTGAGGCAGGCGGATCACCTGAGGTCAGGAGTTCAAGACCAACATGGTGAAACCCTGTCTCTGCTAAAAATACAAAAAATTAGCCAGGCATGGTAGTGGGCGCCTGTAATCCCAGCTACTCAGGAGGCTGAGGCAGGAGAATTGCTTCAACCCAGGAGATGGAGGTTGCAGTGAGCTGAGATCACACCATTGTACTCCAGCCTGGGCGACAAGAGCAAAACTCTGTCTCAACAACAACAAAAAGAAAGTTGTTACAAAAGAACTAGTAAAGCAAAGAGTGGGAAGAGGGAGAAGATGAAGTGTCGCCTGATTTCATTTTGATAGTGAAATGATGTTGGTGCTGGCTCACAAGGATACCAAACAAAAAAGGAAAAGAAACTTTTCTGAGACAAACGTGGACTTAGGCTGAGTTGAAAAGGTTTGAGATATCCAGGTGTAATGCCATTATTCCTCTTCCTTGTATTTTTATTTGCACCTGTTACTGAAAATATTTGTGCACGGAGTGGGAAAATAGGAAAGGGACGGAATCATGAGAAGGTGGCATATCTATAAGATCAGTTTCATGTCAAGACTCATTTCTTTACCATATTCTTTCCCCTTGAAGAATCTGAATTATCTGTAACAAAAAAGAGGCTCTGCCTTGTTTTGCATCATACTCATTACCAGGAGCTGTGTCTGGGTGGGGCTCTGTGGTAGTGCTGACTGGAGCACTTGCAGAGGACCTGCAGCTACTACACGCCCAGTAAGAGGCCATGTTTTAGTCAGTCTTCGTATTCAGAACTTCTGTTAATTTTATAAACGATCGCTAGCAAACCTGCAAGTGTTAAAGTTAAATGATATCCTTGAGAAGGCGAACTTAAGAACATGACAAATTCACTGTTGCAGGAACTGGCCAAGCACTTTAACCTTAAGAACCCTCCTTTGAGAGTTCTCTTACGTTACTGGACATAATGTAAACATTAATACTTTGTTTTATAGGAAATATGTTTATTATTATCTCAATTCAAAAATACTCATTCTTTCTCAGGGCTGGTCCATCATACTCAGTCTCTTTGCAAATATTAAATACACCGAAATCATGAGCAATTTTAACAGTAACATAGAAACTTCTGTACAGTAAGCAAGACAGGAATTTCCAACAATGACACAAGAGCTCCAGAACTTGCCATTAAAACAAAGGCAGCATTTCTAATGACAAGGCATAGGAACCCATGGATAAAAATCTAACGGAACACATGCTGGAAACCGGGGCCAGAAAATGGTATCATCCACCCTCAATCTGAGTATGCTCAGTGATGGCACAAAGCGTGTCCTGTGAGAGGGACTTGGAGATACGATCGCTTCTATCCGGAAATGTGCCCTTTGGGAATGGGGCATATGGTACCTAAGTGCCCCCAAATCAACTGTGTTTCAACTTCTTGCCTATACAATCATAACCAAGGTTTCAAGGAGAAGGCAGGCGCAGGAAGTATTTAGCTTTGACTTCTTAGCAGATGTAACACCAGCTCTTCATCCTCCGCTAAAGACAGGCCGGTATCCAAAGGCTCTAACGTGTCCCACTTGGCCTTCTTTCGGTTACGACTTGATGGTCCCACGTCTTCCACTTCACTGTTGTTCCTCTTCTTCATCCCCTGCTTCTTCTTGGTATCACTGGTGAGAAGAAATCCAAAGATTTACTTTAGACTCAGTATGAAATCAAACATTTAAAATAGGACAAAATTACGGAGAGTTGGTAAAGTGATATTATTCAAGAATGAAGGAAACCATGGCAACATCAAGATATCTGTACAATTAGTAAGTACCTTCCCATCAGTAGATAGGTCCTACCATGCACCAGGCACATGCAAGGTACTTTGTTCACACTGGGTCATCCAATCTTCACAATCATTCTAGGAAGTTACAGCTGTATCATCCACAATTTGAGGACACGGAGAGGCACCCCAGGTATGTCTGGCTCCAGTGTGTGCTTGTCCTGCCATGTCAAACTACCTCTACTGAAAGTCAGGTTATCTTTAGGTAACAGTGTGCAAGCTAACAGCTATCTGAACAACAGGTGCTGCTTCTAATATCTGTTGCACTAAGCTGTGATCTAGAGATCATGCATAAAATAGAACCTGAGATGTTAAATTACAGATTACTTAAGACGTCAAATAAATTTCCTCCATTTAAAAATCTGTATCAAAGACACACACATAGCCTTAAGAAAGCAAACATTATTGCAGTATTTTGTACATACCCAAGACATAGACTATAAAAATAAAGCTAATTTCTGAAAGTAGAGGAAATCACTTGATATGCTAAAATAGAAGAAAAGCAAAACATTCTCCTCAAAGCATTTTGGGATATTAGCTGTTCCAAGATGACCCAATTATTGGATATACAATTAAAACAAAATAAAAAGTCCCTCTAGGCCGGGCGCGGTGGCTCAAGCCTGTAATCCCAGCACTTTGGGAGGCCGAGACGGGCGGATCACAAGGTCAGGAGATCGAGACCATCCTGGCTAATACGGTGAAACCCCGTCTCTACTAAAGAATACAAAAAA
>NW_016816813.1:100422-116015 GCF_001698545.2 Rhinopithecus bieti
AAAAAAAAAAAAAAAAAAAAAAAAAAAGTCCCTCTCTTGGCAGTAGCAACCATGAATACATGGCTTCCTCAGAGTCTGGCACTGCGCTACATACCTTACATAGATTATGTCACTGATATTCATGGTAATCCTCAGTGTAGAGTGCATTAGTTTTGTTCTGTAATGAGGTTAAGAGAGGTTAAATGACTGGACCAAGATTATACCCATGGGATTCAAACCCAGGTATGAATGATACTGAATCCAGCCCCAAAGGCAGGCTTTTGAAAGCAATTCGAGTTGACTCAATCAACATTTAAATACCAGGAACTGTGGAAAGGGCACTGGTTTGGCATCAACACAGTCAGACCTTTAATTAACACTTCTAACCCTCAGTTTTATTTGTAAAGACAGGTACTATGTAATTTATTTAAACTTGTGAGAATTAAGCGAACTTATATAAATGAGAACACACAGTAGTGCTCAATACATGTTAACTTTCTGTCTATAAACTACTTCCTTTTAAATTCTCACATTCACTATATCTAATCAGCCAAAAAAAAAAAAAAAAAAAATCACAGAAATATTACATTATATCCCAAGCACATGACGTGTTCTGAAAGAGAACAAACTGCTCCACTTCCAATGGCCTGGATTACTCTTTAAGAAGACAGCCTGGATATCAAAGTGAATGCGCCTTATCAGCATATCCATTTATGACCAGCTTGATGCAAACCTGGAAATCATTCCTCTATTTTCCTCCCAGAAGTGCCCAATGCTCTGACTCAGCCATTCTCTTTCACCATTGGAGGAAACACAAACTAGATGGCACTATGAGGTTATTTTAAGCCACAAATCACTGTATTTTAAAAGAGGGCCTGGAGAGATGAACATGAAAGAGTTCCCTGTGATACAAACTCAGTCAGCAAATAATTAAAATAATTCTTAGTGAAAAGGGGCCTTTAAAAAACGTATTGAGCCCTAATCTTATGCGTATGGCCAGTCCTGTGACAATCCCACAGGGTTATAGTGCCAGGATTAATCTGGTTCAAGGGAATACTGATTTTTGCTCTGCCTATATGTCAAGTGCATCTCAGGTCAGCTCATCAGAAATGGCCTGATTAGTGGGCTGTCTATTGCATCCTCTGTTAATGTGCTCCTGCACATTACATGCCCTGTAGGAAATAGGTGGTTTGGATAATAAAAGGTGGAAAATTTATGTAGTCCAAGTATTTTTACAATAGGCAGCTTTGCTGCTTTGTGGATCACTTCAAATTCTAGAAAGCCCCTTTATACTACTTTCTATAGCAAATGAGCAGCAATCTGTATAATAAATTAATTACTTATTAAACAACAGTATAGGTATTCTACAGATAAATTACCAAAAGGGGGATAATGTAATAAACCTAGAAAGTAATTAGGAAGCAGAAAGCAAACTATAGCCACTATCTGGTCTCTTCAGAAAAGGCCTCTTCCAAATGGAGTGGCACTAGAAGGCTCCCTTTATATCCTGATGAATCAGGCAGGCAGTGGGGTTCTGACCCCATCTAGCTAATGTTCACCTGGAGCTCACTGGATCCAATTAGGGACAGGGACTTCTTTCTGATGGGGTAACAATCTAATATATGTAATAGAGAATTCTAGTATCTTGATTTTTAAATATTTTCTGCAGGTTCTGGGAGGGGCTCTTGCATCTTTCTATCATGAGTTCTGTTAGGAGCCATGGTGGCAGCATATCATTGGTGCCATGTATCAAACAGATAGTAAAACATTCTGAAGATAACAGGTCCACTGAAATAATGAAAATGCAATAGAGGTTTAAAAAGGAGTGAAATCAGTGTTCTCCACTAAGCCGAGGGAGGTAAGGAGGTCCCTGAGATGACTGACAACAAGGGGGTGGCCTGCAAAACTGGGGCAAGTCCAATTCTGAGCTCCACATTTTATCTTCATGTCAGCACTTCTGTGGGACTTAGACTCTTGCCACATTCTTTAAATGTTCGAGGCAAGCGTCAAAAGCAAACATATCACTGCTCAGCATTAAAACAGTGCAACATAATGGATAAAGCACATCTTAAAAAGCCAAAGCATGGCTTAACTCAGCACACCAAAAGCCCCACTACTGCTATAAAATCAAAAGTAGAGCTAAAGAATTCAGAGATGTCAGTCTTTCAATAATCCAAATAACAAAGACTTTATTAGTAATGTCTGGTGTGCCATTTAAAGGACGTATCATACAACAGAGAAAAAATCATCATGTAATATGTAATCTGAACAGAAGATGACAGGGAAATTCAATTTTGAAATTTTTGTGAAAATGGATACACAAAAGCTTGTCTGGATAACCAAAGTAACCATCTGAGCCAAACAACTCACTCATTGCTAATAATTAAGCAAACAAGATACAACATTGGAACATGAATTCAATTTTAAAATCTTTACTTGTAATTGAGTTTTAAATGGAATATAACTTTCTAAATTTCTAAATTTTCTGAAACCAAACATCAGAATACTTGGAGAAATTGAACTTATTTTTCAATAGGGTTGATTTCCTGCTTTCAACATTTTAATTTTTTTAGACACTTGTAGTTTACATCATCACCCTGGAATACCAGGGTTGATTTCACAAGAAACAAAAGAGCTGGAAGAAAACCTGAAGTTAGCATGTTCAGGTCAGCCTTCCTCCCAGTCCCTCACTCCTCAGGCACGGCCCTCACTCGCGAGCTCGGCAGACACTTGGGCATTTCCACCGGTGTTTGCTGCAAATGTGGTGCCTCCCTCTTCCGGGTCTTCCTTTGTCCTTCAAGACCCATCTCCAATTCCTTATCTCCCATGAAAGGTACAAATCTGCCTATTAAAGGTGATCTCTTTCGTCTGAATTGGAAAAGCGCCAATTAACTATTAGTCATTTTGCATTAGTCATTTTGCACCGAAGATTGCTATTTCCTGATACTAAACTGATTTTCTTTTTCAACTGTATGCATCTTAACTCCCAATTAGAATGTAAACTCGTGAGTGGAAATGTGAATGGGCACAATCTTTCTTGAGGGCAATCTGGCAGTGTCCTTCAAAAGTCTTTAAAATATATATGCCTGGTAATTTTTCTTCTGGGACTTTATTTGAAGGAAATAATTAGAGATCTAGACAAAGATTTAGGCACAAGGATATTCAAGGGATAGCTACTTTTAATTTCACAATGTTAGAAATCCCAAAGTCCAAACATAAAGGATTGAATAGGTCCTAAAATTAGAAATGAGATACTATGCAGCTATTAAAAATGATGTTTCGGGAATTGCTTTTGACACTGACAGCAGTTATAAAACAACACAAAAGACAGAGTCCATTTGTATTTTAAAAGTCTATATGTAAGTTTGCATAGAAAAGGTTTGGAAGATTTTCTAGATTTTCTTTTGCTGTTATATATGTCTTCTCATTTTCTGTAATGAGCCTGTATTACTTTTGCAATAAAAAAAAGAAAAAAATTAAATTTGAAATTCTGGGTAGCTAGGTATACGTCAATTATTCTTTTAAATTCCACAAGGCTCAGAAGCACACAGAGTAGGTAAGTCCTACTACTGCTACAAAAATAAAAAGTAGAGTTAAAGAATTCAGAGATATCAGTCTTTCAATAATCCAAATAATAAAGACTTCATTAGTAATGTCTGGTGTGCCATTTAAAGGATGTATCATACAACAGAGAAAAAATCATCATGTAATATGTAATCTGAACAGATGATGACAGAGTAGGTATGCTACATAATCTCTGTTCCTGTTGATAACCTGATCTCCAACTTAGGGTCCCTGTGTCTATGGGAAAAGGTGAGACTGCTTAGGTCAAGATATATGAATCATGGGTTATTTTCAATATTTTTTTTTTTAATCTGAAATTGTGTGCCAAAGACTAAGTTGTGGGATTTGTTTGCTTTTGGCTAGAATTATATTAACTGGGCTTTGTAAATGCTCAATACTTCAGATACTTGGACGAACTGGAAATTACATCTTTGTTAATGAAACAAATGCGAAATATTAACTTTCTTGAGAGACAAAAATCTTTTAACACATGGGACCACTATGGTTGAAAACAAAACAGATAATGACAGGGAAATTCTATTTTGATGATTTTGAAATTTTTGTGAAAATGGTTATACAAAAGCTTGTCTCGTGATGACGAAAAGGTTGGGAGTCATCATTCCAGGATAGAAAATGGTGCTCCACAGATCATACGGAGAAACCTGTGAGAATTCCTGATAATTTTACTTTTCAGTCTTACATATCGGCCTTCTTAGGAAGCCATTCAATAATGGTTTCCATGATCACTCTCCCCTCAGGAAAATACAAAAAAATTAAGAACCAGTCATCTTAAATAAAAGTTCTTGCTGAAATATCATTTATAAAACCTTCATGTATAACATTTCTCTTTTGACCCCATTGTAAGCATGCTTAGAGAAGTAGTCTCTGTCAAGCACAGCTTAGCTCTTGTCTTTTTCATAAAAATTTCAGTGGTTCTCTAGAAAGATTATTAGTACAATCTTTAAGGAGCCTCATGATCTGGTATATGCCTGCCTCTGTAACCTGTTCTGCATTAGTCCCCCTTAATATAAAAGAGCCCCTGTTCTTTGGGGCTCCTTTCTATTCTCTGAATATGCCCTAGCTTCTCAGTTTCTTTTATCTCGATATGCAATTCCCTTTTCTGTTTTCTAACTATCTAAACCTCCCTTATCCTTCAAAGGCCAGTTCAAATGATACCTCTTCCTCAAGGATTCCACCTTGTGCATTGTAATTTGGTATAGATTTCTTCTTCTGCCTACTAAATGGGTAGCTTTTTGAGGTCTTGGGGGCTCCTTGTCTTCATATCTGAAGATGACTTAAAGAATTCATTCAATAAAGGTCCATTCATCTGAATAGTAATAATAATGACAGTTAGGGTTGTTCAAAGCCCCAAGGATTACCATCACTGCAACAAAAAAGCCAACATTTCAATGGATTTTGCTTCTAATTCAACTTCCAGCAGAGTTAACAGAGGAGAGTGTCACGTGTGGGAGCACCCCCCAGAACACTCAATCCAGTCTGTGGGTGCACAGGCTCCTGTCTGCTGACTAATCCTCCGTTTTTAATATCACAAGTTCCGGTGTTCTAAATTTTGGCTTTGCATGTTTTAAAAAATTATATAAGTGGCCAAATTATGGCTAAACCCAGTAACTTGTTTTTTCAAACACAACTTCTGCTGAGTTAACGCCCTGTCAATGGACAGTTTAAATTTTACCACTACTGCAACTTCCATGAGATGTAATCAGCAATCATCTAAATTTAAAGTACTTAAAGGTTGACTACAACCTCCCTGATTGTACCTTCCCAGCTTCCTCTTCCTCTATCCATTACATAAATGTTCATTTCCTCAGGTTCCATCCTTGGGCCTCAACTGTCCTCATCTTACATATTCATTCTGGGTATTCTCATGCAGTTCAGTGTTTCCACCGTCTTCCACAATGCTAATGACTTAAAAATATGCATCTTTAGCTTAGGGTTTTTTCCAGACCACCAGATCAGCATATTCAACCGGCTCCTGGATGTTTCTACCTGCACCTCAAACTAAACACACTTCTATCACATGTTTTCCCCAAATCTGTTCTTCCTGTATTTATTTCCCTTCTAAGTGAAAAGGACTACTCCCCCACTAAAAACCTGGAAGTCATCCTTGAGCTACCTTCTCCTTTATAACCTTAATTTAATTGATCCTCTCTCAAATCCATCTATGTTTTCTAGGGCTTCTGCAACCATCCTCACTCGTTGCCCTCCTTCCAGCTCTGGGAAGCCTTCCCTGACCCACCCCCACGTGAGTAAGTGCCCTCTTAGGGTTACCCTCACATTGTGCTTACTTCCATCGCACCATCTGAAATGCCTTATGGCAACTGTCTATGTGTGTATCTTCTGTTACATTACAAGTTCCCTAAGGACAAAAACTTTGTCTTGTTCTTTGCAGCCACACTGCCTTGGTACCCAAGGGTTTAATACATGATTCTTGAAGAAACGAATAAACCCCCTGGGCTGAGCTTCTGTACTGCTTAGTATCTGACTGGCCCACTGTATGCCATATACGGTCAGAAAGAATAACCCCCAACTAAAACCACATTCTTATCTTCTTTGCAGCATACATGATTCATTTTAAGCCAGTATGTAAGTAGACATTTAAATCTGCATTGTATTTTTTCTCTAAACACTGTATCATTAATTCCAAAGAAACTGAAGAGATCAAAGCCACAGTGAAAATTAACACACTAATGATGGAAGGGAAATTATACTGTAAAAAAGTACCACCCAATAACTTCAGACTGACAATGAGAAATGAGACAATACTTTTAAGATTATAAAAAGATCAAAACTTGGCATGTCACTTCAACAAAAATGAGTAATTTTGATGTTCTTTGCAATAAAATCTAACTATTATCCTTTTAAAAATGTGTGATCGGCCGGGCGCGGTGGCTCAAGCCTGTAATCCCAGCACTTTGGGAGGCCGAGACGGGCGGATCACGAGGTCAGGAGATCGAGACCATCCTGGCTAACATGGTGAAACCCCGTCTCTACTAAAAAATACAAAATCTAGCCGGGCGAGGTGGCGGGCGCCTGTAGTCCCAGCTACTCGGGAAGCTGAGGCAGGAGAATGGCGTAAACCCGGGAGGCGGAGCTTGCAGTGAGCTGAGATCTGGCCACTGCACTCCAGCCTGGGCGACACAGTGAGACTCCGTCTCAAAAAAAAAAAAAAAAAAAATGTGTGATCACATCAAAATCTTAACCCTCAATGAAGTACTGACAAACATACTCTCTTTTGACCAAACTTGAGTCTGGCTCTTCTAAGTCCTCTTTCTGACTGGGCTTTGTCTTTAGTCCAGGTCTGCCAACTTAGTCCAGTTTAACAAGAATCCTTCTGAGTCAGCGTAACAAAAATCTCTCACCCTTAATATCTGGTCAAATTTCCCATACCCCACGCTTGCCTTCAGTAACAATCCTGTGGAATCTGTTTAGCCAGAATCCTCCATACCCTTGATGTTCCTTCTTAATAACTTTCCATTAATGACCCCTCCCTGTAAATCTTTGTAACTCTCACTTGTCCTAGTTGTACTCTCAGTTGAGCTCAGTCTCTCGCCCCTACTAAAAAACCCCATTGCAGTGGCCCCTACCCCTTGAATAAAGTTTGACTTACCATTCTTTAGTAAGTGTCATGAATTTTTTTCTTTAACAGCATGTAGCACAGTCAACAAATGACTATGACTTCAAGACAAAGGTATCAGGTTCCATAAGACCTGCAATAACAGTGGGATCTCCCCTCACTTTCCTGGACGTTAGACTCAGGGTGGTTTGCCACCAGCAGATACAATATTTCAACAGAGTATAATAAGCAAATACAGCACTTGTCAAAAATATTAAAAGTTAAAATTGAAGTTGCTTTCATTTTTATCACAAGAGTACTACCTAATGTTGATGGAAAACTGACCAAAAAGCAAATTCTCAACTCATATCTTTTGTTTTCTTTCGAGGAGAAATATCTTTAGAAAAAAACAAACAAGAAACATTGGTATCCAGGAAAGAAACAAAGTGGATGAAGATTATATGAAGCCACTAGCTACTCTAAATGAAGTACATCCCTGACTCTTGAGAACTACATACTGGGTTCTTAGAGAATGTGGAAACCATCTTGTTCATTGGGTTCAATGGAGAATGGAAGAGGATCCTCAAAGACTGGAGACTGGCAAAATGGTTCCCATTTTATTATTATTTCTTTTAGAGATGGGGTCTTGCTATGTTGCCCAAGCTAGCATTGAACTGACACAATCCTCCTGCCTCAACCTCCCTGGGACTAAAGACGCATCCACCATGCTCAGCCTGGTTCCCATTTTCAAAGAGAAGGAGAAGGTAAATTTTGCAAAGTATATAAAGCTTTCAACAGGACTTTAAAGTGGACTACCAACTTTAAAAAGGAAAGATTGGTCAGCGAACTATATCTGTGGGCCAAATTTCACACAGTGCCTGTTTTATACATCAAGTTTTACTGATGATGCAACCTCACCCACTTGTTTATGTATTGTCTACAGTTGCTTTACCACTGCACCAGCAGAGGTGAGTATCCCTCAAAGTGTAAAATGATTACTATCTGGCCCTTTACAGAAAAAAGGGTAGATCCCTTTTTTATATTTTACACACTGATGACATATGCACAAAACAAACAAAACCAAAAACCAGACCCCTGGTTCTAGTAGCTTTTGTTGACTCACTAAAAACAATTCATATAAAACTAACCTTACTGCTTTGAGAGGGTTATTTGACTGGTAAAGTAGGAAAATGAATGCTTTTAGGCTTCAGCAAGGCACAGAACACAAAATAACCTTGTGGATAACATTGAGACACAGGATCTGAAGACAAAATTAGGAGGAAGCGTAACTAGGTGATTAAGAAGAACCTTTAGTTTCCTAAAAGGTTTATTGTTAAAGGTATTTTATAACATCTAGTTCAAGGTGCCTGGATCTGATTGTAACTCTGTCTCTATCAAGTTTAACTCAGTATATTTGGAAGACACTGTGACCATGGAACCTTTTTTCCCCTTAACTTTACAGGTAAGTTCTCTGAAATATACACATGGCATAATGTAAAAAATATCTACTTTTCCCCCTTCCTTGTTTAATGTTGTAACGACTGCTTTTACAAATCAGTTACTTAACAATGATTCAAGTACTGTTATTAAATACGTCATTTCCAAAATTCTGGCACAGAGGAAAAGAAAATGGCTTTGGAGACAGTCTGACCCAATTTAAACCCTAGCAGTTGCCTAAAACTTGGGAAAACTGCTGAACGTCATGCAGTATCAATTTTTATGTTTGCAAATGTGACTAATATCTACCTCATGGAGAGATTAAATAAGTGATATATGCATAGTAAATGCATTATAAATGTTAACTACGGCTTCTCCAACTCCCCATGGTAGGCATGATCTTACTTTTCTGTTGATGTTAACTGGATTATATTGGTCTTTACCATGTAAGGTGAAAGCCTTTTAACTTGAGATGTCCCCCCACTCCCTGAGACAGGGTCTTGCTTAGCCCAGGCTGGAGTACAGTGGCACTATCATGGCTCATGAGAGAACTCCTGGGGAGCTGGGACACTCAGGAAGAGATACTGAATGGGGTAGGGGCCTGGGACAAATTCTAGGAGGGAAGAGAGGTTCTGGGTCCCTGTTAGGTTAAGGCCCTCAGCAAGCAACAGTAGTCTTTGATGCGTTTATTAAAATTAAGTATATTATTATTAGCCTTATGTCAGGTAAATCTTCACTCTGAGAGGCTGAGAGGACAGTTCCTCAAAGGGCAGCCGTGTTCATAAGGAAGGGCTACACTAAGCTAGAATTTCATGTTTGGCAGAATAGTACTTAATCCAACATATAACCAAAATCTGAAAAGACAAAGTCTATTATGATCACAGTCTACTGTATTTTAAAAATTAAAAACACCTTTCTTTAAACTACAGAAATTATTATGAAATGGTTAAATTCCAAACGACTGACAATACAAGATGCTGGTGGGGCTGTGGAGCAAAAAGAGCTCTCGTTCATTGCTGGTAGGAATGCAAAATGATGCAGCCACTTCGGAAGAGAGTTTAGCAGTTTCTTATAAAACTAAATATACTCCCTACCATGTGATCCAGCTGTCGTGCCCTTTGATATTTACCCAAAGGAGCTGAAAACTTATTACCACACAAAAACCTGCTCATGAATATTTATAGCAGCTTTATTCATAATTGCCAAAATGTGGAAGCAGCCAACATGTCTTTCAATAGATGAACAAACTGTGATACATCCATACAATGGAATATTATTCAGTGATAAAAAGAAATGAGCTATCAAGCCACAAAAAGATATAGCGGAACCTTAAAAATATATTGCTAAGTGAAAGAAGCCAATCTGAAAAGGCTGCATATATGATTCCACCCATATGGCATTTCAGAAAAGGCACAACTGTGAATACAATAAAAAGACCAGTGGTTGCAAGGGATTCGGAAAGAGAAGGATAAACAGGTGGAGCACAAGGGATTTTGAGGGCAATGAGCTATTCTGTGTGATACTATAATGATGGACACATGACATGATACATTTGTCAAAACCCATAAAATACACAACACCAAAAGTGAACTCTAATTTCAACTATAGACATTAGTTAATAATAATGTATCACTATTAGTTCATCCGTTGTAACAAATACACCACACTAATACAAGATGTTACTAATCGGGGAAACTGCAGAGGTGGTGAGGGGAAATATGAAAACTGTATTTTTTACTCCTTGTTTACTGTAAAAACTAAAACTGCTAGGAAGAAAGTCAATAAAAAAAAAGTATAGTTTAAAAGAGGTAGTATACCCCCCAATACATTATAACTTAATTAAATTAAGCATAAAAACACATTAGAGTTTTCTCTTTTTATCCCCAAAGAATTACATGCCCCTTAATACATCACCTGAGTTACCTTTCCCATCCTCATTTAGAGTACTCAGACCATCTCTTTCACTTTTATGTTCTTATGAGAATTTCAATGCTGGCTCACTCCTTTCTAATGAGTTGCCACTGTATGGACTAGAATAGCAACTGTTTCTTGTACTCATCACCTTCCATGAAGTCAGTATCACAATCAGGATAGACACATGGGTAGAATGATGATGAGGTGAAAAGCAGCCAAGGAATCTCCTAACAGGAATACACAGAATTGTACAGTCATGGTGATGCTATTAGGGCAAATATTTAAATAATAAATCATCTACGCAAACCATGATTAGAACACTAGGATAAATATGAACCATTCCTTCTTCCCAGAGGTAGCTTTCAATAATTTGTCAGGTCTCGCCTCAGAAAGGGTTCTTCCTAACCATCTTGGCTAAAGCGAACTCTCCCAATTCCTCCCTCATCAGTTATTGTTTTCAAGGCCTTGTCACCACCTCTTATCTAGTTTTTGTTTACTTCCTTATAGTCCGTCTCTCCTGCTGGAGTGTATGCTCTATGAGGGGCTGGGGTCCAGTATCTCTTCTTTATTGCTCTCTGCCAGTCACATGGTAAACTAGCAGTTTATCAAATGCCTAAATCATGGGACTGTCGAAGGAGAACAGACAGGTAAGGACATTCATTCCTACACTCCAATTTGGTAACATGGACTCTCCACATTTTGAATAGGCTATGTTACATGACATTATTGTCACTACATCATTAATTTCAACCAGGCTGTAGGACATTTTTGCAAACTATTTTGAATATAGGGCCTAGTGCTATCTGGGGACTTAATAAATGACTTCAATGAGGAAGACAGTGAAAAGTAGATATCCTAGAGGACATTAAGTTTTATTCCTATCAATGTATATACTCGTACTAACTCCTACCAGTTTCGCTTTTAGTAATTAAAATAATTACTACATATTAAAGAACCTATTCAATGTCATACTTCGCTTTCCTTTTACCCTTGTTAGATCTTTACAGTAACTTTGCAAGGTAAAAATTATCTTCCTTTGACTGATGACAAAAGCTGGGTCACACAGGTTAAGTAACTTGTCAAAGGTCCACAACTTGTAAAAGAAAGATCCAAACTCAGGTCTGTCTGATCCCCAAACCCGCAGTTTTCCCCACAAAGCCAAGTAGCCTGCCTTTGTTCTAACAGTCTTAATTTCACAAAACTACTTTCCCTGTCGCAAAGTTGGTAATAATACTGCATGTAGATCAATATTCCAAAACTACAAGCAGCAGTGCATGTGGGCAAGGCATTCAGTCTCTCGGTTCACAGAACCTCACGTAATTCATATCTCACACCTGCTACAGCAACTATTTTTGTAAAACGGAAGCTTCTGAGAACACCCTGCCAGGATCAGGCATAGTTTAAATTCCTATGTATTGACAGAGAAAGGCAGAAGGAGAGAGACTGACTCACTGATATATTATTCCAAGTAGTGGGAACTCCTAGGGCTTGTTCCACTTGAATTTTAAATTCCCTTTCTGGCTCTTAGGACACTTTAGCTAATAAACTTACAAGTGTGGGAAAGAGTGGGGCAAATGACATATTATCACAAGAAGAGGAAGGTAATCATTGGTACCTGCCATGAATAGGAAGACCACTCACTGGAAAACAGCATACTTTAAATAAATTATGTGTGAATTAAATCCAAAGAAAACAAGTCAGAATGTCCTTTGTAACCCAGAAACCACACTTCCTGGGCTGCGAGGACACAGTAATCAGAACCACTACACCAAACTTCAAGAAGGTTCCGGCCAGGTGCGGGCAGGGCTCATGCCTGTAATCCCAGCACTTTGGGAGGCCAAGACAGGCAGATTGCCTGAGGTCAAGAGTTCAATACCGGCCTGGCTAGCATGGTGAAACCCTTTCTCTACTAAAAATACAAAAAAATTAGACGGGCTTGGTGGTGCGTGCCTGTAGTCCCAGCTACTCGGGAGGCTGAGGCAGGAGAACTGCTTCAACCCAGGAGACGGAGGTTGCAGTGAGCTGAGACCGCGCCACTGCACTCCAGCCTAGGCGACAGAGGGAGACTCCATCAGAAAAAAAAAAAAAATAAAGTTCCAAGTGCTGTCTGATAGGCTATGGCGAAGGTAACATAGAAGAAAAACATCTTCTGGGAAAATCTGTCAACTTCTCTCCTACTGGATGCAATGCCTTACAGAAACCCAACGTAGTGGAGTGAGCACTAAATTTCCAAGGATGCTGGGGCAGACAGTTCCAATAATTAAGTTATAAAACGGCAACTGAAATTATGGGGGATTCTGCAAACCTGACTCTGGAAAAGAGACTGTGCAGCCAGAAAGTGGCATAAGACTCATTTTAGAGCTCATAACTTCTGTGACAACTGCATTTCTTCATGTACAATTAGGGGTGCGCAAGTTCGTATGTGTTAAATTACAAAATAGGGGATTGACATCACTGTACAGCCTATTCAAAAATTTCACAAAAGCAAGGACAAGGGGCTGCTAGAAGAAAGCACACTCCTTTTATTAGACTGTCTGAGCAGCTTTTCAACTTCTTGCTTTTTCTTCTCTTTCTTTTGGAATGCAAACTTAAGAAATCAGGTGAAACCACAGACTGATACAGCTGCAAGGAAGCTGAGGGTGGTTGTTGGGAGGTGGAGAACAGTGAACATGCCCTTACACGGAAACCCTGGGGTGTCCTTTTACAACATGCAGCTAAACTGGCTGTGGAAAGCTACTGGGAGAGCCAAGAGTTTAGTGCCCGAGAGCCCAGTTTTGGGCACTTAATTGTATAAAACTCTCCTTCTTGCATTCATATCCATAAATGTAGCTTGTATTTTTTTCCTAAATAATTTAAACCTAATAAATGAGCTTGTGATCATTTGAAACATACTCAGAAACCTTTATACCTATCCTAAAGTATTGGCACTTTGGTATTCAAAATGTTGTGCCAGAGACTTTTCCCCTTACCATAAATTTTAATTTATGAGTCCCTGCAACAGTCCTAATGAAGATTAATTATTGCAGTACATTCCATAAAATGTGCTCAGCTTTCTCCTGTCAGCAAAGGCTACCGCATTTAGAATTGGTAGTGAAAATGTATCACATCCTTAATGTCTCTTTTCTAGCTGCTCAGTACTAAAACAAATTTGTAAAACAATTTCATCTAAGAAAAGATTGATGGGCTCAGACTTCATTATAAACATAACTGCAAAAGGAGAGGAAAAAACTGGTCCTCTTGGATCAGGATTCTAATAATCAGAAAAGGCTGGGGGTGGTGAGGAAGAACAAGAAGGCAGAAGACTGCACATCACACCACTACTTCACATATGTGTTTCCATCTGTAAAATATCTACGACGCCATTTAGGACCGGCAAAAAGTTTTTGGCCCCACTCTATTTTTCCGGTCATAAATCCATCAGTTAACTGCACAGGAGTGTCTATGCTACATGCACGCCCACGCCATCATTTCGCATGCAATCTCAAGATTTCCCTAAAGCTCATCCAGAGAGTCCAGGTTAAGAATCCCTGCTCCACAGCAGTTTAGAAGGTACAACTGTCTTCTCCCAGATTAAAAAAAAATTAAACATAATACAAGTTGAGTTTATGCTATGCATTTTTCTTTTCTTTTCTTTTCTTTTTTTCATGCTTAAAGGCAAATGTATTCAGTTCCTTTCCATGCAGCACACAATAAGGTTATCTATGTGCTTATTTCTTTTCCAAATCAACAGTTCAGGACAACCTTTCAGGATCCACTCATCCTCCACAGTCAGTCATCTTGCAACGTGTTCTCATAAGTGTCTTGCATGGGGGTAAAGGAACTTTCTTGTTGACCTACAGACTGACCAAGTAGGGGTGTACTGGGAGGAGAGCTAAGGACTATTGTCTCTTCTGCCACCATCAGGCTCATGATGCCACATTAACTTGTACCAGCAGATGCTTATAGAAGCCACTCGGATTTGCCATGGCAGGGAGGAAGGCATAGGAGAAGAGCAGGAGGGACTCAATGTCCTATGATGGAGTGTAGAGGCTGCTAGCTGGAAAAAAACAGGAACAATGAACATGAGGTCATCTTCCTTAGGATGTCATGCCAAGCAGAAAGCCTCCGAAAAATCCCCCAGTCACTAGAACATTCTTCTTCACAAATGACACCACCTCCTCAGCTTTGCTCCTGACCTCGGTAGGTATCTGATTGCTCTTACGGATCTTCAGCTGCTCTTTGGCTTTCTTCATGTCCTTCTCCACTCGTTGCCAATCAACTTTGATGTACCCAGTATGGTTTGCAAGTTGAAGGAGAAAAAATCCACCTCCCACAGCTGTTGCAGCCAACTTTCCAACCTTCTGGAATATGAAACCCGTGCACCATCCAGTGACACCTCCAATGATCAGCTGGGTTGCCACGCTATACTTTTCTGCTGAAGGTCCAGATTCCTGCCCGAATAGCTTACGCCACCATGGCTGCTTCTTAGCAAATTCCGCAAGGTCCAGTGATTCAAAATTTCCCTCAAAGTTTCCTTGAGTGGACGCGGCCATTTCGGTGAGCTTGTCTCGCGAGGACACACGCAGAGGATCTGCGCGGGAGGCCGTGGAGTGGCGCTCAGTTGTCGCCACCACTTGGCTTCCGGCACGTGGGGCAGATGTTTCCATTCCCACGGCGGCAGCGGAAGAGGGCGGGCCGGGCGCGCTGCGGCTGCTTCCAGTCTCCGCAAGCGGCTACATCACAGAGCTCAGCGGGCGGTGTCACTGCTATGCATTTTTCTCATGGCTAATCCGCATGTAGAACATTTTGTGCTCCCCAGAAACACATCTCATCTGCTTCTCTCTCAATCTACTTTCCCTGATTAGTTTTCAATATCCAAGATCATCACCTACCCAAGCATGTCCCTAATGTTCCAGCTATCTGGCAAAATCAAGTTTTACAGTTTAGTCTCACTCTTCATTAGTCCTTCAAGTGACTTCAAAGGAGAAAAAACCCAGTCTTCAACAAAGCTGCCCACTAAAACATTACTTATAATTACAAAATAAAATCGTATCACACAAGAACCCAAAACCTAAGCATGAGTAGTACAATCTTTAAAAAATTTACTAACAATTTTTAAAAATTACTTACAATAACAAAAATTAAA
>NW_016816813.1:116122-140318 GCF_001698545.2 Rhinopithecus bieti
AAAATTACTTGTAATAACAAAATAAAACAAACAAGAACCAAAACCTAAGCATAGGTGAAATAAAATCAAACAAGAACCAAAAATCTAAGCATGGATACAATCTAAAAATTTTAAAAGGGAGATGGGCAAGGAAATTATGGTGTAACCAAGTGATGGAAAGTTTGCAGTCATTAGGCATTGAGTGCATTCTATGTGAATGCAACGTGAAATGACAAAAAGAAACATCCTAAGAAGTCACTCACAAAGGTTTTTTAAGTGAAAACAAAGTTGCAGTGCACCAGAGTTAGGGCAGCTGCCAGAGAACCCTACTAGCAAGGGTGGTTCATCTTAGCCTCATGCCACCCTGAACCATTCGTCCTTCTTAGAGATCCTGGCGCTTCTGAAAAAATGACAGGCTCCCAGCTGTCCTGAGTTATACAATGGTTGATTAAATGATAGAGTAGAAAGCACAGGGCAAAAACAGTAACAGTAAAAGAGTAGCTTCTTAAGCTCCCAATTTCTCACACTATGTCTTCCCCCATCTTAACTCAGCCCTCACCCCAGAAAATAACATCCTCCTTGCCCAGTGTGTAGCAACCCTTCTCTAAAAGTCTGAAGACAAATATTGCCTTTCCCACCCCCACCCCAACAATCTGCCTCAGGAGTTTCTCCAAATATTCTTATTTTCAAATGTTTGACAAGTAAGAAATGATTAAGATTTTCTCTTGAAAGTTGCTCGGCATGTGGGAATGGGGCACATACTCCTGAAGTTGAAAAGAGTAAGAGGAAAGAATGGCAGGCACACAATAAATTCACTACATAATTAAGCTGAGCCAACTTCTTTCCACATCTGCTACACACAATGAGACTCAATCAAGTAGAGGTTCAAGTAATTGGAAACTGTAGTGAATAGTATTTTTTTAAACAATCATCTAGACTAAGAAAAAGCTCTTTTAGCTCCAGCCAAAAACAAGGAAATGAAAATGGCTTCTGAGAACTTTGTTTTCCAAGTGAAAAGCCTCCCACAAATTATGAAGCCGACTGTAAAATCTTAGAATAGGTACTGAGCAAAACTTATTTAAGAGATGTCACAGAACTCAATACTAGGAGAAACCACAGAGGTTAAAGTAGTTCATCTACCTCATGTAAGAGATCATTTTTAAAGACAGGCAAGTTCACTCAAAAGATAGACAAATGAATATGGAACAGATTTTAGAAACAAAACAAAACCCAAATAAAAGAACAAACATGCAGACTGAAAACCTTGATTAGTCTTTTGATTCAGAGGTGTGTAAAAATAGGTTAAAAGAACCACCTAATTATATTTAGACGTGGAATCGTTTACTCTGTACAGGAAAAGGTATCAATCCATACATACGTTATCATGTCTAAATGACGACAATGGCCTCAGTACAAACTACAGATGTAATTGGTCTTATGCTACCTAGAATAATCTACCAAATACCCTACACCATGTAAGAATTCTTGATAAAGCAACCTGCCTTAAAGAATGTAGTCTGCAAAGCAAAGATTGTTATAAGGTACCAAGAGTCTAGTCACCACCTTTTCTTTTTCCTTTTTTTGTTTGAAAAAGGTTAAGATTATAAACATTAAAACCCTAATTTGACTGGATAATGAATATCTGGAACATCCAGCTGTTTCTTTTTCATTGTATTTAGTACTTTGCAAATTTTCACATCATTAACAATTCACACGAAGATGGCCAAAAACCAAACATGATAAATGCTACTAGATATATAAAAATTAATCTTATATGTTCCGAGTCAAGTCTCTCAGCCTGTGAAGCACAGCTGTAAGAAGCAATTTTATTGAAAGAAGAGTTTTAAATGGAATATGATTAAAGACACTCATCTCGCTTTAGAGGTCACACTTTTTAGAAGTGCAATTTACCCTCCCCTCTGCTCAGTTAACACTTACACCTAAGTCTGATTTAGTGTAGACATCACTGCCTTCAGGAAGCTCTTTCTGATCCACCAGGCCTAGATTGGACCCATCACTTATGTGGTCTCCATGTTCGTTCCCTACCTACTCCATTCCCTACCGCCTCCCCCAGTGCACAAACCACAAACTAATCCATCACACTGTTGTGTAATTGCTTATTTAGCTACCTGTAACCTCCATGGAACAAAAGCTTTGTGAAAGCAGGAAAGACATTTTTCCTGTTTAATGTTTTATCCTCTGTATCCATGCCTGGCCCATGACAGGCATTAAAACATTTTTAGTTGAAAGAATAGATGGAAGAAATGTTATAATCCAGAGACTAACAGATCAAGTGGGTATTCTTAACTCTTAAGTAAAATATGATTTAAATAATGCAGAAGATTCTTACTCTATTCCTTGGCACCCCATATAGAAGCTTTTAAAATATTTTATTTTGAACGTGATGTAACTTTATCGTATGGACAATTTGAAATGAAAAATCATTCACAAGCCCAAAGGCAACTACAGTATCTGAGGTCTTGGTTCCTCAAAAGGTACAAAACTCTTGCAAAACTTACTGGAGGTAAGAACACAGGATTCTGTGCTGTTCCCAGCAGACCAATAAATTCAATGAACGTCACAAAGCCCACTGAAACAGAGAGCTGGGTTTCCTACTAAGCTGTTTTGTCTACAACAACAACAACAACAAATCCTAACATCTATTAATTCTACCTGTGTTAACTCCACATTTTCGAAGAAAGAATGAGAGGTGAAAGCCAGAGTAAAACGCAGTCTAGACCAATGCGTAAGATGGATAAAGATGAGCAAAAAAGCCAGAGAACATCAAAGCAAGCTCTCGCTTCTACACCTGTTGTCAAAAATAGCACATGAAAGCCTAGATCCTTAAATGGAGTTTGGACATCTGGCCCCAACTACTTCTGTACTACGGGTAAATTAGCTGGTCCCCTGTTTCACAGTTCTGTTTTTGAGGATAAATAAACTATTCATGGCAGCATTCTTAAAGCTCATTAAAAGAAACCCAAAGTCATATAATTTTCATTGTCCCTGAAACCATATTATAAGCAAGATCTCTTTTGGTAATGCTAACTAAACTGAGTTGAATCCACATTAGAACCCTTTCGAAATCTCAGTGCTGGAGATAACAATTCTGATAATCCTAGAGGGTCGAAGGTAGTTTAAAGTATATTGCAGCTATGCACTGAACTGAGAAAGAAGGCAGAAGTACAAACTCTTTAAAACCCTGTCAGACCTCCCTGAGGGGAACTACTGACCCCAGATTCTGTCATTCTCCACTAAATCTGGCTCTCCATTGCCTAGTTCCAACTGACAGTGTCTTTTCCACGTGGAGCAACAAAAGTGTTACTCATGCTGAATATTTATGCGTGTCAATAAAGTGAAGGAAAAAGAAACACCCATAGAAAACTTTCCAAGAAACTAGCTCATGCTACTTAATTTGGGACTAATATCTACTTTCTAATTGGTCTATCTAGTTCCATAAGAGCGAACTCATCTCTGAAACTGCTAAGTGTATGGCCAGAGAATAACCTACTGAGAGATGTGATGCTGTCTAAGAGGCCAGAGTAGTAGCCTTGCCTTAATTACTGAGTAGAGGGTTAGAGACTGCACAGCAAGTAAAACCTGTGAACCTATCAGGAGGACCCACTAAAGCTGACATCACAAGATCTTAGCACATAGTTGTACAGCTTATGAGAAGCAAAGAAAAAGAAGGTGTAGCCAAACTAGAAGAATACAGAAAAACTGTACTGGTGCTACTATGCAAATAGTAACAACAACAGCAATTACTACTGTCAAAATTCTAGTATACAATCTTCCAAATACATTTTCTTTATCCAAAACAATTTTGGTTTTAGTTTACATACATCTTGATTAATTGCCATTGAGGTAAAGAAACCACAGAAAATGGAGAAAAATGGAAATTAAAGCATAAATAGAAATTACAAATATAGGTTACTACTTACAATTTATTCCAAATCCTGCCTGTTAGTACAGGAATGGCAAATAGGTTTTACCTTCTGTATCAGTTCCAATTGATTGATAGAGACTGTGCTGAGGACTGCTTAGGACAAATGGAACTGAATAGAGAAACAGCCTACCTTGAATGAAGGACAGGGGAAATTAAGCACCAGTAATATGTATCTGCCATCTGGGGTCTAGTCCAGTTCTCAACTGTGGGCAATTTTGCTTTCTCAGAGATACCTGACAATGTCTAAAGACATTTTTAGTTGTGCCAAATGGTATTGTCAGAGGCCAGGGATGATGCTACACAGCCTATACCCTTCACCAAACAAAAAATTATCTGAGCCAGAATATCAATAATGCTGAGGGTGGGAAACCATGGTTTAGTGAAGTCTATGTTATGGTTAGTCCATGGAACCAGGTCTTTAGTCAAATGACATTATCCTGAGCTATCTCTCTCAACACCAGGGTAATTCTATACACCTAACTGAGATTCTAGAACTAGGGAATCAGTTTAATTTACAAAGATCACATTGATCTGTCCCTAACTTTTATTGTGACCACAGACAAGTTATTTTAGCCCTTAAAGCCTTGGTTTTTTTCATCTAAAAGGAGGCTGTAAGATTAGACAATGTCTGTGTTCACAGGCCAAAACAGAAAACCTGCTAGGAAGCCCTTATACACACTACAGGAATAAAATCCCTCATCAGTAATCAAGCCCTTGCTGATATCCTCCTCTTCAACAAAAGACCATTTTTTGTCAGCTTAAAACAAGTTGATCAATCCCAGTCTCCACTAATGCAGACTTGTTAGCTGTGCCTGAAATTAAAACTGCTGTAATTTTCATATAATGCTTAAATACTTTCCATCTGAACACTTGTCTTTAAGTTAAGATGCTTTGTCATCTCTCAAGGTACTTCTACCTTCTTGTTCATCACCAATACACTATATGAACTCGGCTTCTTCCAACTCTCCATCTATATTCTGTCATCTCTTGTATCATTCAACCTATTAATATTAGGACCAATGATATAGCCTCTTACAACTACATTTCTTTTTTAACCCTGTAAATCTCCTTCATCAATCAATTAATCAATTCAAATATGTCAAGGCATTCTCTGTGCCATGACATTAATACTAGGGGTGGGAAGTGAGGCTAGAGCAGTTAAGTGTTGGTACAAAAAAAAAAAAATGTAAAGACAATTTCTAGGTACAAAACATTTACAGTTAATTAACAGGATGAAACACATGAGCTACTAGAGAATAAGTTATATTAACTAGGTGGTAGCATGGAAATGTCACTATAAGGGCAAGAAATGACAGAAGAATGAAATGAAATGCCTGCTGTACACAGATGAAAGATGACCCAGAAACTATCATTAAAAATGTTAGGGAAAAAACCCACATAAGTCCAATGCAGAAGGATTGCTGACATCCTACCAAAGGTTTCAAAGGTTGACTCTATCTTTTAAAGGTATATTAGACAGATACGCAAAATATGGCTGCAGAACTGTAAGAACCAATTAATGTTCCTTCCAGGTAATCAAGTTACATGGAAACACTTGGAAGATAATGACTCAAAGTCATGTATGTTACATTAAATCACATCTACCAAAATACAGACCCAATAAACCATTTTACAAGAGGTACATTTATATAAGAACCCAAGGGGCAGCAAACCTGATCCCACTGGGGTTCATCTAGGTCTCAGACACATACACCAAGGAACTCAGTGTGTACATTTACTCTTAGAGGTCAATTTTCAATGATTAGATAATATGCCCAGAGCCTAAATTATTTAATCCTTATGGCACAAACATTTATATATTTTTGTAAATCCTAACCAAATTCTTTTCATCTGTGGTGCCTCTTGTGGTAGTAAAGCAAACATGTCTACTACCTAGAGCCTACACATGCTATATAAAGCTAATATGTTCAACCACCTAGTTGTCCAACAGCAAATGGAAGTTTCTGGCATCACCTCAGAAGACTGCATTTGGATAAGTGAATTTTCCCTATTAAAAAATAATTCATGTTTAAATATGCATGAGACTCAAATGAAGAGTAACTCTGTCTCCCCACAGCATTTTCACCTAAGAAAATCTTTAAGACCTTTTCATAATGTTCTTGTTTAAAACAAATTATAACTCTCTATGGCCTGTTTCTCCAACTCCAAACTCCCTGTGCTAGCACTTCAAGGGTTCCATCAAGCTTCCTCTTTCCTTCAATCATATTAATTCTGTCATTAGTACCTCCCTTCCGTAAAGAAGCTCATTGGTTTAGATCGAGCATGAGGTTTAACGTTCTCAACTTTTAAATCAATAGACTCTTAATGTAATCTAATACATAGTACTCTGAAAACAAATGCTGAGCAAGTCATACTATTATTCAATTCTTCACATTTCATTTGTTTCTGGCAATGGTAGCAAATAAATAATCAATAGATTTTAAAGTGAAGGAATTTGTCAAAGATTGTTTCTGTACCGGTTTTCCATTATTTTATTTATTAAAAACTATTTTTTTTTTTTTGGTAGATTCAGGTTCTCACTTTGTTGATTAGGCTGGTCTCAAACTGCTGGCTACAGGCAATCCTCCCGCATCAGCCTCCCAAAGTGTTGAGATTATAGGCATGAGCCATGGCGCCCAGCCCCTCCAGTATTTTATTTGTTAGTTAATTCCATATAAAAGAATGTGGAAGAATAATGTCCCCTTTTAAAATTCAAGGACAATTTTAGCAGTATCTTTAATAGCGTTCTTTGACAATGAAAAAAAATAAAACCCTAACTCTGTTTGCAGAGAACATATCTTAGTGCATCAAATACTTAGGCATAAAGGACTCAGAGAAAGATAAGGAAAAAAAAAAAAAGGAAAAACACAACTCATCTATCACACATATCCATTAATAAGGATTATAAAATGATCAAAAGGCCCTAACATGATCAGAAAAGCGTATTTCTAGAAGAATCTGCAACAAAATGAGTAAAAAAAATAGCAGCAGGATTTCCAAGAATATAAGTAAAGGTATATTTAAAAAAAAAAAAAAGCAACAAACATCTCGGAGTAGAACTCTTAGTAATGTCTTTTGGATTCATTAGAAGACTCATGTGAGTATTGAGTATGCATTTCATACCAATGGTAAAAACATACCTAATTTTATTTTCCATATCTTCACTATCTGAGTCTTCAGAGCTTCTGTACTTATCTGGATCTGGGAGCGTGCTTGGATCAAATCCATCATCATCATCATCATCACTCCAATCCAGAAAGGCTTCCTCTTCATCTCTGGCCTAAAAAATAATAATAAGGGAAATTGTAGTTGAAGAAGTCAGTTGATAAATAATCAGGTTTTATTTCCAGACCCAAATGGATACCCCTCTAATTGACATCCTCAGATTAGAAGCTTTCTCTTCTGGTAAAGGCAAGTGACTTTCAGAACCACAACCATTTGCAAAGAGAATGAAAATCTTTATCATTTCAAAAATAAAATAAAATAAGATTCAGAAAGCAAATCACTACTCAGTCCTTTACAATACAGGAGAAAATTGTCTATTTTATTATTTCCATGTAATTCAACTCAATTATCAAAGAAATAAAAGCCAAGTGCTGTGGCATGCTCCTGTCATCCCAGCTACTCAGGAGGATGAGGCAAGGGGCTTGCTTGAGCCCAGGAGTTTAAGGCGGCAGTACACAATGATCACGCCTGTGAATAGTCACTGCACACAAGCCTGGGCAACATCTCTAAAATAAAATAAAAATAAACACAAAGAAACAGCATATAAAGTTGTTTTAGTGCTCCTGTCCACACATCTAAGTTTCAAAACTACCAAAAATATTAGGTGAAAATATAAAAGACCAGAAGCAAGAGTACAGTAACATTTGTCTGATTTTATGACCACAAAAGTGTAAGTCTTAAAAAACTATCAGATCTATTAACTGGGCAGGGTAGCATGTGTCTGTAGTCCTAGCTACTCCAGGGGCTGAGGTGGGAAGATCTCGTGTGCCAGATGGCTGAGGCTAGAGTGAGTCATGATTGTACCACTGCACGCCAGCCTGGGTGATGAGTGAGATCCCATCTCTTAAAAACAAAACAACAACAATAATCAGATGTGTACAAGTGTATTTATAGTGATGGGTCTTCTAAATTCAAATGCAAGTGCAAAGTCACTAAGAACAATGGGAAAAGGGGAGGAACACCAAGAAATGGGAAAAGCAATAGTGCATGGGAGGGAATGGATGGAAGTTGAGATCTTTTCAGTTTCATGCAAGCAGGTAGGTAAGGGGCTTTTTTTGTTTTAATTTTGGTCCTTATTTTGTCAAAAAACAAAATAATGCAAAATTAAATTTATTATACATTTATGTTATGAACATCACATAACACATTTATTTCTGGTAGATTGGTTTTGTCAACTACTAGATAAACCAAAACTAGCAGTGGCACATGCATTTAACAGAAAATTTTAAGCAGGACTAAAAAAATTTCAGGGTTTCTTTCAGTTACCATCTTTACAATTCTTCTTCATACCAAATGATACAAACTTCAATGATTCTTTGATTCTTTTGATTTCAAATGATTAATGCTCGTTCCCAGAAATTGAATAACAATGCAGAATAGCATAGCAATAGTAATAAAATTTACTTTCAAATGGACACAATGCTATTTTGGATTTTGTTTAATGTGTCTCTTGTCATTGACAACATCCAGGCCTTGCTATTTCCTGACCTACAAAATGACTGCAGTGTTGATGCTATACCGTGTTGTCTGCGCTGCATTACAGTCAATTCATGACAATGACCGATAACATGTATAACACCTATATTATGGAAAGCATGATGTGACTAATTAATACCTTTAATTTATTAACAAACAAAACCACTATCATTTACAACACAAGTCACTAAGTTAAAAATATCACCATAATGAAAACATTCTGAAGTACAATGTCTTTTTAGCAAAGCCTCGAAGTATGTACTTTCTAGCCATACACGGTAAGTAAATGGACATTCTTAGCTGCTCTGTCTCTATCTTTGATTTCATGAATCATTTAAGAGATAATTTACAAAAATGGGACTGTGAAAGGAAAACAGGGACGGCAAAGTCACTAAGCCAGAGGGAAGTCAAGCTACGGACTGTGTCAGGCAAACCTGTCTCCCATTTTATTCCTAAATAAGAGAGCTACAAAAGCTACATACCTCCGTCGCAATTTGCCCACAAGGATATTTTTTGTGGACAAAGGACAGACAGAACTCAAAGTCATCCCTCTGCTCATGTGAGACAAATGCTTCTCTGAGTGCTTCCTCTGCCCTGTTGTTTCACTGTAAGGCGTGAATGATTCCTCTACCTCCGCCTCACATGTGATTTGTGTATTTAGTAAGAGGCTAATCAGAGACTCAAAAGAATGCAACTGTTTATCTCTTAGCTACCTATGACCTGGAAGTTCCTTCCCTGCTTCGAGTTGTCCTGCCTTTCTGGACTGAACCGATGTACATCTTACAGATACTAATTGATGTCTCACGTCTCCCTAAAATGTACAAGCTGTGCCTCTACCACCTTGGGCACATGTCCTCAGGACCTCCTGAGGCTGTGTCATGGGTGTGTCCTTTAACCTTGGCAAAATAAACTTTCTAAATTGGTTAAGATTTGTCTCAGATATTTTGGACTGACAGAACCATCCTCGTTTTTACCTCCTTTTGACTTATTTTCATGAGTCAGACAAATATTCTCTGACATATCTATTACATCACAACTGTCCAAAAGAGCGGGACAACTCGAAGCAGGGAGGGGGGGTTCCAGGTCATAGGTAGATAAGAGACAAACAATTGCATTCTTTTGAGTCTCTGATTAGCCTCTTTCTAAATACACAATTTACATGTGAGGTGGAGGTAGAGGAAAAGTCGCTTGTGCCTTAGTCTGGCTCAGCGAAACAACAGGGCAGAGGAAGCACTCAGAGAAGCATTTGTCTCACATGAGCAGAGGGATGACTTTGAGTTCTGTCTGTCCTTTGTCCACAGGAATATCCTTGTGGGCAAATTGTGATGAGGGTATGTAGCTTTTTTAACTTTGTAGCTATCTAATATAAGAATCAAATAAAGACAAGTTTGCCTGACACAGTTCCCAGTCATGTCAGTGTGTTAGGACACCATGGCTGGAAACTCACTGCTCTAAGTAAGGGAAAACCATTTAAGTATTTTAGCAGGAAACTAAATTAGTACCTTAGAAATGCAACAATAGAAAGGGTGGTTGGAAGGTATAACATTTGAAGGAAGGATGTAAGTTTTAAAACTGTAATAATTAACGAGGGAAGTAGCAGTGGAGATGAAGGTGGAGGATCGGTACGAGAGATATTAATGAAGGAGAATCAACTAGACTCTATGGATTACAGGGGTATTATAATGGACAATGTTTGCACCTCTCTTCATTCATATGTCCATACCCTAATCCCAATGCGATGGTCATGAGGGTGGAGCCCTCATGAATGGAATTCGCACCCTCAAAAGAAGGAACTAGAGAGCTAGCTAACTCCTCTTCCACCATGTGAGGACACAGTGAGAAGCCATCTACAAATCAGTAAACAGGACCTCATGAGATACTAAATCTACTGGCACCTTGATACTAAACTTTCCAGCCTCTAGAACTCTGAGAAATGTGTGTTGCTTAAATTACTTGTCTATGGAATTTGTTACAGCAGCCCAAAGTGACTGAGACAGGTACATAATATATTTAAGAGAATTAATATATACAGAAGCATAGTCATAAACATCAGACCTCTGTTAAATACAGAAACAAAGAAGACAGCAGTTTAATAAACACTGAGAGGATACCTTACAAAACATGCTATGGTCTGAAGTTTGTGTCCCCCGCAAAAATTCACGTGTTGAAACCTAACCCCCAAGGCAATAGTATTAACAGGCAAAGCTTTTTGGGAGGCCGCGACAGGTGGATTGCTTGAGCTCAGAAGTTCTAGACCAGCCTGGACAACATGGTGAAACCCCATCTCTACAAAAAAATTAGCCAGGCATGGTGGCACGCTCCTATAGTTACCTGCTACTTGGGAGGCTGAGATGGGAGAACAGCTTGAGCCCAAGAGGCAAAGGCTGCAGTGAGCCAAGATAATGCCGCTGTACTCCAGTGGGTGATAGGATGACAGAGCTAGCTAGCCCTGTCTCAGGAGGAAGAAAAAAAAAAAAAAGTTGGAGGGTGGGGGAGCTCAGGTCCTAACAGTAGAGCCTATCTGAATGGGATTAGTGTCCTTATAAGAGGTCTGAGGAACCTTGCTCAGTACCTCTATGAAGAAGAGAACAAGCCCTTACCAGACCCTGAATCTCTTGGCACCTTGATCTTTGACTTCCCACCTTCTAGAACTGTGAGCAGTTAATTTCTGTTGTTTATAAATTACCCTCAATCTAAGGTATTTTGTTATAACTGCACAAATGGATTAAGAGGGAGATGTCTTCATTCAACAAATCTTTATTAAGCACCTATTACCTATAGCAGACACACTTTTAGGTTCTGGAGATGCTGCAGTGAAGAAAATAATGTCCCTGACCTGGTAACAAAATGGGCTGTTCTGGAACAGTTACCCACATAAGTATGAAAATGAAAACCACAAACTCCACAAGCCCTGCTAAATGTCTAACATTTGATACAGACAGAAAGCAGTTTTCACCTTATGGATCCCCTAACATGTGGCTGACTGATTGTGCATTCTGGCTGTCAACATGCTTCTTTTTCTTCATATTTCCAGGTTGAAAGTTGCCACCACTACCCCCTCACCAACTAGTTCTCCCATCTTTCTCCACCCTTCCAGCCTGCTCAAAACAAGAACCCCCTATCATCCTCAGACACAGACATACACAGACACACATATTCCTCAAAGCCCTGGGCAGAGAGAGGGGGAGCATTTCACCCACATGAAGAGATCAGTGTCACCTCTATAACTGGCAGTTTCCGAAACACAGTTTAAGAACCCCTGAGGAAATTATTTCACCTAAAATAGGAATGACTTTTCTTAAAACAGTTAGTTGGAAAACTCATTTACAAGTAGGGCAGGTGAAAATGTCCCAAAACAGAAATGTTACCTGACTGGTTATTTTGGTTTTGGTTTTGATAATGGCAAAAAACACAAACAAGATGTGGCAGTCTCCTACAACAAACGTACAAAGTGCTTTAACATAGAATAAATTAATAGATCTTCAAAGCCTATGAAGTAGGTCAAAAAGATCTATTGTTCCCATTTTTGAAATTACAAAACTGTGCTTCAGATGACTAAATTACTTACCGAGGTCACACAAACCTGGACATACACAAGGGGTTTTCTCCTACATCACCCTGAATCTCAAATCTCATCATTAAAGCTTTGGATGTGCTTGCACAGTGTTTTTTTTTTTTTTTTTTTTTTTTTTTTTCAGTATCAAGCGTATTTTACAAGCTTTGTAAAACATGCAGGTGCTTCCTATGATACCTTACATGTGGTAATCTCCACTTTCCTTATCCTTGGCTCCCAAGCCTCTTTTTGGTTTTTGTTTTGCCTAGAATATTGCACCAGCTGCCTAATGGGCCTTCCTGCAAGTATTCTTTCCCCAATTCTGATCACTCCAGTTCTGTGTTGTAATTAGAATTTTGAAATAGATCTCAAATCTGACATGTGATAATATAAGACACCGGTTTACAACACATGTACTTTCAGGTCCTGGCACTAGTCCAGCCTCTTTCCACCTCAAGTCTTCATGCATGCTATTTCTCTCCTGGAACATCCTCTGCTGCTTTTTGCCTGTTGTGGTGCCTTCTAACATCAAATGCATGGTGCCTCTTCACACCAATCCAACAGGTACCAACAGGTGCCCAAAAATACAACTCAATTCTGTCAGTAACCATGCAGAGTGTCTTAACACAGATCTCACAGGTCAAAGGTTCAGTCCCACAAGACTGTCCACACTTCGGACAACAGTGGCCAGTAGACTACAAATTCAGGGGTTCCCACAGGCCCCTCTCAGGTTCCATAACTCTCTACAACTTTTCACAGAACTCAGGAAAGTGTTTTACTTAATGATTGCCCATTTATTATGAAGGCCTAAACTCAGAAACAGCCAGAGGAAGAGGCACAGGGCAACGGAAGGAGTGGGAGTGAGGCACAGGACAAGGGAAGGGGTGGGAGTGAGGCACAGGACAAGGGAAGGGGTGGGAATGAGGCACAGGACAAGGGAAGGGATGGGAATGAGGCACAGGACAAGAGAGTGAGGCACAGGACAAGGGAAGGGGTGGGAATGAGGCACAGGACAAGAGAGTGAGGCACAGGACAAGGGAAGGGGTGGGAGTGAGACACAGAACTTCATGCCCTTCCTGGGAGGGCCACCGTCCCAGCACATGAATGTGTCTGCCCATGCAGAAGCTCTCTGAACTCACTCTTCAAGGGCTTTTATAATTCAATCTCCAGCCACCCTTCCCTTCTGGGGAGGTTGGGGGAATAGGGCTAAAAGCCCCAACCTCTAATCAACTGTTTGGTCTTTCTGGTAACCAGCCTGTACCCTGAAGCTATCTAGAGACACCACCCTAAGCCACCTCATTAGTATAAATGCCAAGTGCTGAAAGGGGACTTCTTAAGAATAACCAGAGACACTCCTGTCACTCAGGAAATCCCAGGGGTTTAAGGGTGTTCTATGCCAGGAACCAGGGACAAAGACCAAACATGTTTCTTTATTCTATACCTGATAACACAAATCATCAAGTATTTCTAAGCATCGCTTCTTCAGTAAACTTGTAAAAAGCATCTGTTTCACAGGACGACTGTGCAGGTGAAATGAAACAACATAGGTAAAGCACTTAAGAGTACCTGGCACACAGTAAGACCCTAAAATATGCTACATAATAACACACTTTGCATTTCCATTCCCCCAGAACTCAGCAAAGTACATGGTAATGTCTGTTGTCTGACGCCAAATATAAATGGGACACAGGAGTAAAAATATATTTAATGTATTAGAGACCCACTGCCTGATTTTTTAAACAAATTTCCTAATTAATCTGTTGCCCTAGTCATGCTAGGCTGTCAGTGATTATCAGTGAGAAAATGTATTAAAAGCCTAAATGCAGAGAATTATCTTTATTACGTTCCTACATGCCATACAGCATTTATAAAAACAAAATAACCTTTACGAACTGAATTTAAATTTTAGTTATTTAATTCCATCTAGGACTTAAAGTCTTCCCATATTGTATGAATTAAAAGCAAAATGTCAACTTTGAAATTTCACAAAGAGGAAAATTCCAAAATGTATTATAAACTATTTTGATTCCAACGAGGAATGTAAAGATTAAAAGAAAATTTTAGAGAAAAGTGAGGCAATCAAAACACATTTTGTTCCACTAAAAAAACTTCAAAACAACTTTCTAAGAATGCATTAACTCTTCATAGTTTTAAATCTAAGATAAAATTGATTGCTAGGGATAGCTGACCATCCTCAGTAGTTAAAGAGAGACTGATTTTGAGATTTCCCCAAGCTATAAATCCTAGGCACTAAATTATTTACAGAAGAAATTAAAAATTTTTCTGAATTATGAGCACAAAAAGGTTAGTGATGTTATTAAATGCATCACTGAAAGTGAGTATGTATTTACTAAGGCAGATGTGCAGAATAGGAAACGTAACAGCAACTGACAGTGCTGAGAAATATGGTTCCCACACCATAATGTTAAATTTTAACACCCTGGCCCTGTTACCTTTTAATAATAATGTTGTAACACTAACAAAAATATTTCACAATAATGTTAGTTTATCTGCCTCCTAGAAATTTATTCTACAATGGTGATTTGGGTTACAGCGTAATACTGATTTATATACTTGATCTTTGGTATATGACCAAATGTGTATGTATTGGGTGCACCTCTAATATATACTGGCTTAATTGTACTTTAAAATCCCAACTTTGATCCCCTACAATTATGAGGATCTTGCTAAGAAACATCTCTGCCCTTCCTAACATCCAGCATTAATGTATACAACTGACACAGCAAATGAGAGGAAGGCAACACATTTCAGCTCTGGCCGCCTAACCATATAGAAATCTGAGGGGATGAGAGGCATTGGGAATTTGAGACCAGCCTGGCCAACATGGTGAAACCCTATCTCTAGTAAAAATACAAAAATTAGCCGGGCATGGTAGTGGACACCTGTAATCCCAGCCATTCGGGAGACTGAGGCAGGAGAATCACTTGATCCTGAAAGATGGAGGTTGCAGTGGGCTGAGATCGCGCCACTGTACTCCAACCTGGAGGACAGAGCGAGACATCGTCTCAAAAAAGGAAAAACAGGGGGAAAAAAAAAGAGGCAATGGAGGATGCTGGGGAATGATAAAAGCCATATTGAGGAACAAGCAGGTAAATTCAGACAAATGCCACCTCAGTACAGAATTGGTCCCTTCAATAAAGTAGCACTTACACAATTTCCTCTCAATACTTTTTTTTTTTTTCTCATCATTCTAAAACAATGGGAATATCTGACTGAAGGACTATGAGGAAGTGATATAAATAATGCATGCAGTGAATAAAGTTAAGAATGGCAGGCAAAGGGCTGGCACATGAATATGCAAAGCCCTAAAGAGCATATTCCAAAATTGGAAGGCTCTTCGGAACTTGGAATATTCATTTAACAACTGTTTACTGCACACTTCCTGGGTGCTGAGCATTGGTATAAAAGAATGTAATCTGAGACACAGCATGCCAGTAAAGGACTCTGATTCAGCATTTTAACCTTAAGACTTTTAGCAAAATGAGATTTTTTCTAAGGCTGCTTTGCACAAAATTCATTCTTCTTCCTAAATTGCTTACTCGCTTGCTTTCTTAATATATGAATATTCTACTGAGCCCAACAGGATACTGATGATGCTACAATTTCATAATGCCCTATTAAATAATGGTGCATCCTACTGATCATCTTTATTTCTTGTCTTTTCTGAGAAATGTTAAACTAAATAAGATATTAAGTAAAAGAAAAACTGCAAGTCCAGTTCACTATTTTTCTTACAATAATAAACACTATAATAGGAGATGAGTCACAAGACACTAATTTGACTTCTGCTCCACTAATGGCTAGTTGTGTGTCCTTAGGCCATCAACTCAGGAAGCTTCTGCTTCCTCATCAGTTTAATTTGAACACTGACATCTACCATTCAAGGTTGTTATGAGCACTGGAAGAGAAATGCATGTGATGATGCCTATACTAACATTTACCATCAACCCATGTGCGTGCACCGGGAAAAGACTTTCCAGCAGTTTGGCAGTCATATCCTTAAGGACCCTCCTGCTTTCTCTAAATTCTAAACATAAGGAGAAATGTGAAATATTTACATCATCTAAGGAAGCAGTGTATCATACTAGAAAAATATAAAATACTATACACAAAAGAATATAATTGAAACTAAATAAATGATTAAGGCTCAAAGGAGTATCAATGTTAGAATGAACTACAGTTTTGTTGTTGTTGTTCCTGTTGTTGTTGTTGTTGCTGCTGTTGTTTTGAGACGGAGTCTAGTCTCGTTTCTGTCGCCCAGGCTGGAGTGCGGTGGCAAGATCTCGGCTCACTGCAAGCTCCGCCTCCTGGGTTCACACCATTCTCCTGCCTCAGCCTCCTGAGTAGCTGGGACTACATGCACCCCCCACCATGCCTGGCTAATTTTTTTTTTTGTATTTTTGGTAGAGACGGGGTTTCACTGTGTTAGCCAGGATGGTCTTGATCTCCTGACCTCATAATCTGCCCGCCTCGGCCTCCCAAAGTGCTGGGATTACAGGCTTGAGCCACTGCGTCCAGCCCAGAATGAACTACAGTTCTTGAGGAGGGTAAATAAAAGTAACACATGCTAAACTAGGTATTAATAGTAAATAGTTTGATGACTAAAATACTACTCCATTTAAAAAAAGGAATATATACAAAACCATGGATGATACGATTTGGGTCTGTGTCCCCACTCAAATCTCATATTGAATTGTAATCCCCGATGCTGGAGGTGAAGCCTGTGGGAGGTAACTGGATATCACAGGGAAGATTTCTCATGAATGGTTTAGTACCATCCCCTTGGTTCTGTCGTCTTTGCAGTATCTCGTGGTTTAGAAGTTATGTGTCACTCCACCCCCCTTCTCTTACTTCTGCTCCATGCCTTCTGCCATGAGTGGAAGCTTCTTGAGACCTCCCCAGAAGCAGATGCCTCTATGCTTCCTGTATAGCCTGCAGAACCATGGGACAATTACCCAGTCTCAGGTAATTCTTTATAGTAATGCAAGAACAGCCTGATATAGTGGATGAATCTCAAATGCACCCTGCTAAACCCAAAAAAGCCAGACCCCAAAGGCTACATGTTAGATGACTCAATTGATAAGAAATTCCAGAAAGGCACACTTATTGGTACAGAAAATAGATCAGCAAGAGGGCATTTTTGAGGTGATGAAACTACATTGCATCTTTGATTATGACAGATACATCACTATGTATTTGTCAAAACCCATAGAAGTGAACCACAAACAGTGAATTGTACTGCATGTAAAATAAAAAAAAAAGGACTCCTCCACGGAATAATACGTAAATTTAAAAAAAAAAAGGACTCCCCGACAGAATAATATTTTAATGACATTTAAGTGTTCACAGTGGGTTAGAACATAAAGAACGTACTATAAAAAACACGTATAGAGGAAACTTCAGGTGGTGGGACTGGATCACAGGATTTCCCCCCGCCTCCTTTTAAACAATCTAATAGTACCTTACAATAAATAACATTTTTGAAATTAAAGAGATGAAATTGTTTTAAAACTCTAAAAGATCTTGGTATAGAATATATTGTAACAGGTTCAGGAGAGCTTTAGATTAGGAGTTCTTAACCTGGGGTTCCTGGAAGCCACAAAACCACTGAAATGATATGAAAAATATATAGTAAATATACGTAACACATTTTGTGGGGAGAGTAGAGCTGTAACTTTCAGAGTTCATGGGCAGCCCGCAAATCCCAGTTACTGCTGCTCGGGGCTGAACTACTAATAAGAACATAGGTCTCAAATTAGACTATCCTGAACTTTAAAGGTCATTCATCACTGAAAGCCTTGAACATGTTTTAGGTTTCAGCTGCCTGGTGACACATGCCA
The DNA here is from genome assembly GCF_001698545.2 of Rhinopithecus bieti. Lineage (NCBI taxonomy): Eukaryota > Metazoa > Chordata > Mammalia > Primates > Cercopithecidae > Rhinopithecus > Rhinopithecus bieti. Next base: position 134,163 of record NW_016816813.1, read on the forward strand.
ATCTTAGGCTGCTCAGAAGCAGAAAAACAGAACAAAAAACACAAATGCTACATTTTTTAAGGGCAAGAGTTAATAACATTTCAATAATTCAGAAAACAGCCATGGAGTCAGTGGGCTCATGTGTCTCTCTGGCACATGGCTACATTTTCAATCTTTGGCCAAAACTGTCGTCTCTCAGGGGAAAAGAAAAACCCTGACGGAGCTAGTTGAGATCTCTTTTCAGAGAAGTAAACAGAGGAGATGGGTTTTCAGTCATGCGCATGTCTGGTTTACTACATTCTTCATCGTTTGTTCCATTAATTTATCATCACTTCTCCAAGCCAGAACCCAGTCCATTTCTCTCAGTGAGCTATTGAGAAACTACTCTGCAGCTACTAAAACTGACTCATATTTGGTGAAAAATAAATAGCAATTTGAAATCAGAAATGAATTGAATGAATTCAGGTTTTGACAAATGCATATGAATGAATCCAGCAGAATGTGAAAATCCATTAACCATGTGCATTCAGAAACACTAACTAGAGGGGAAAACATTCCTACCAATGTAAAAATTACCAACTATGACACACCATCTTGACAAAAAAGTGTCACCTTGATACCACCAAATTAAATGTCATGGAATGAACATTTCCAACCAAAAACCATTGTTGTCCTTTAGCATTTTATAAAGAGGCCTCAGCCACTTCTGCTGAAACCACCCTGCTCTGACACCCTGCTCTAATAGAGTAGGGTCATTTCCAACTCATTGGTTTTAAATAAAATGTCCATTTATAAAAGAAAAATCAGAGAAAAAATATTTTTTTCTCTGCCTTCCAATTCCCAATATTATAATACCAATGACTCAAGGAAAGTGGAATCAAACAAGGAACTTAATTAAAGAGTACTTTACTTTGGAAAACAGGAAATCTTCAAAAAGTTAATCATAAAGTTCTCATACAACACAGAAACTACAATCCTAGGTATATACCCAAGAGAACTTAATACATATTCACAGAAAAACTTGCACATAAATGTTCATAGCAACAGTATTTATAACAGTCAGAAAGTGAAAACAATATAAACGTCTTATAAATGGTAACTGGATAAATAAAATGTGGGCTACTCATATGATGGAATAAAATTGTCTCTTGGTATCTGTGAGGGATTGGTTCCAGGACCCTTTATAGTCATTCCTCAGTACCCATGGTTGGTTAGAATCAAACAAAATCCATGGGTGCTGAAGTCCCTGATATGAAATGGTATACTATTTGCATATAACCTATGCATATCCTCCCATACGCTTTAAATCATCTCTAGATTACTTATAATACCTAATATAATGTATTATAAGTGCTATGTGAACAGTTCTTATACTGTATTGTTTAGGAAATAATGACAAGAAAAAGTCTGTGCATGTTCAGTACAGATGCCATTTTTTTTCAACTATTTTTCATTCATGTTTGTTTGAATCCATGGATGAGGGACTCACATATATGGAAAGCCAACTGTACTGTCAATGAAAGAAATGAAGTCCTGGTATATGCTACAACATGGATGAACCTTGAAACCATTATGTTAGGTGAAAGAAGCCCATCGCAAAGGACCACATATTGCATTAATCCACTTATATGGAATGTCCAGAATAGACAGATCATGGAGACAGAAGGTAGCTTAGTAGTTGCCAAGGATGGGGGAAAAGAGAATGAAATGGAGCTAAGGGGTACTAGGTTCCTTGTGGGGGTGTCAAAATGTCTGAAATTAGATAGTGGTGATGGTGGTTGCACAACATTATGAATATTAAAAGCCACAGAATTGTATTTCTTCAAAAGGGTCTGCAGGGCCAAGTTTTTCTGTGGACATGTATTCAATTTTCTTGGTATATAGCTGGGATTGTAGTTGCTGGGTTGTATGGTAACTATGACTAACTTTTTGAAGACTGCCTGTTTTCCAAAGCAATCTTTAATTTTATAGTACATAAATTATCACTATTTTAAAACAAAAAAATTAAAGGTTATTTTGATTTTTAATGTAAAGGTGCAAATTTTTTTTACATTCTACTTAACAAATAGAAATGATTATTTAATAATGTAAAAATTCCCTTTAATTTCTCTAAAATGGTCAATCCAGTTATTCAATAAGAGTAAAATTAGAAAGGAAAGGAAGACGAAGAGATAGCATCTGAACGTCAGCTAAAAAACTCAAGCAGACTCCATACATTCAGGAACACTTCCTGATTTCAAATCCCATCGTTGCCAGAGAGGTTTAAACAGATTATACTCTACTTAGAGTTCAAAAAGTGAATATTTAATGAGAGAAAAAAAAAATCCTTAACTTTTTAGCTTAAAACAGGGTAAAGGCTACAACCATAGAAAGTGTTAATATTCCCATTACAGAAATTCAGATTTGAAAACTGAGATTTAAAGGGGCCAAATAACTTTCTCAATGACATAGTTTAGATTATAAAGCGGGAAAGAAATCCCAGTACGTTTGACTCCAAAGTCCACCGTCTTCTCATTAGGTCATGAAGAACCAACTTCACTCTTGAGAAATCCAAAGATCTGTTAGCTCACGATTCCAGGTCCAGTTATTGTTATGGCTCGAACATAGCTTGTAGGCATGAAGTTTTATGCCCTAAGCCTCTCGCCACAAGCATTACTGCACACCTTGAACTCCTGATTTATGTTGCTGTTTAGAAAACTTCTGTAGCCTCAAAAGAAATATTTCATGAGTTAGAGCCCTGTGTGTCAATCAACCTCCAGTAAATTCTTTGTTAGAGACTATTCCTGATGCCGGTGGTCTCATGAAAACTGGTCATGTAAGTAACAGAGCTTAAGAGAAGAATTAGGACACACTAAGAAATCTGACACTAAGAAAATCTGGTGTTATGTCTGAGTAGCATCTTTCTACACAAAGAACAATACAGTCCGTTCATTATTCTGTCAAATATTAATGAAGTTATCCACAAGTTCTACTGGCTGTTTAAGATTATTATTTCATAAATGCCCACAGTTTTGCTCTAGTTCTTTCAGAATCCAACATTACCTAGTATATTTTAAGACATTTAATACATTTCCATAATGACTTTTTTAATACCCTAGATATCAAAATCCCTATAGATAAGATAGGTGGTAAAACATTTTGGTTATTCCTAATGAAATATTTGTGCCTTTCAGATATTTGTGCTGGCTGGCCTATCTTTCCTCTTGTTTATAATTCTGATAAGAGCCACAGAGGAAAAATTTCTTATAGAGAAGTTGCTTATTAGCAAGTAAAATATTTAAGGCTACAGCATGTTTATGAGCTTGCAGTTTATTTGGGGCAAAGGGATGTTTTCCGAAGTCTTTATTTGTAGACACATTCCAACATAACCCCAGAATGTTCACCAAAGTAAAAATTCTGTACTCTAGGATGCAGGGTAAAACGTCTCAGAAGACATATGTAGGCTCATATATACTGCTTACAGTTTTAGTCTTGGTAATAAATTCTATAATGAAAAGTTAGCTACACATATGGAAGCTAAAGTTTAAATCATGTAAATATCTTTTAACATAAATTTTAACTCAGAAAGAACAATGTGCTTATTGTCTCACTTGGTTCAGATATCTAGGACTACAATTAGCTTGTGCATTAAATTCATGCAACAAATATTTACTGAGTACTTACTATGCATGATGTATACATGGTAAGGGACTTTGGGGAATACAAAGAAAAACCAAATCTGTTCCATGCTCTGAAAGTGCTTCCAGACAAACACAGTCAATAACACAGGGGCATGTATTATTCTAAAATGAGGGAGGGAGTGATACATGTATTACAGGAGAAACTACGTAATTACAGTGCTAGTAAGGCTAGGCCAACAGAAGGCTAGATCTGGCACTCGGACAAGGCGGTGGTGGTGGCAGATATTAAGGAAGACTTCATGAAGGAGATGCCATTTCAGTTATGCTCAGGATAAACGAGGAAGGGAACATGTAGAGGTGATGAGGAGGGCATTTAGGTGATGGTACAGTATAAACAAAGACACAGGACATGAACTGTGTAGACACATACAAGGCAGATACTAGAAACAATTAGTAGAGGTACCAAGTCCTCCTCCTTTCGAGCAGAGACAGTCCCTTGCCAGAGTACACAACTTGGGAAGCAAGATATCAACCCCCACACTCTCTCTCAACAAGGTATAATTCCACTGCTAACCTGATGACCGTATGGGGCAAACCTGGGCATGTATGGGAAGAACATACAGGGCAGAGGTAGTTACTTCTGCTAAATCTTGGGTCTACCACTCCGGTTGTGCAACTTTAGGTAAATCAACCTTACTGTACCAGAGATTCATTATCTGGAATAAAATGGTATTAATAACTAACTAATGACTCTAAAGCCTAATGAGAAAATAAATATAAAGTGTCTTATACTAAGTTTGGCTAATGCAGGCACTCAATCAGTGACAGCAGTGGCCACTGTTTGTGTTAGCAGAAGGAAAGCAGAGGACTTTAAGTATTCTAGAAAGGTGGACTGGACATAGAATTCTGAGCTGACGTATCTTTGGATTTCTTAGTATTCAAAATATCTGTAGTAGCGAGCCATTATTTTAGCTAGGTGTGTTAGGCCATTCTTGTACTGCTAGAGACTGGGTAATTTACCAGAAAATAGGTTTAACTGGCTCACAGTTCTGCAGGCTATACAGGAAGCATCGCACTGGTATCTACTCAGCTTCTGGTGAGGCCTCAGGAAGCTTACAATCTCAGTGGAAGGCAAAGGGAGAGCCAGTATCTCACATCACAAGAACAGGAGCAAGCGGAGGAGGGAAGTACCACACTTTTTTTTTTTTTTGAGACGGAGTTTCGCTCTTGCTGTGCAGGCTGGAGAGCAGTGCCACAACTTCAGCTGACTGCAACCTCTGCCTCTGGGGTTCAAGCGATTCTCTTGTCTCAGCCTCCCAAGTAGCTGGGATTACAGGCATGTGTCACCACACCCAGCTAATTTTTTGTATTTAGTAGAGATGAGGTTTCACCATCTCGAGAGTTTCACATCTCGAACTCCTGACCTTAGGTGATCCACCCACCTCAGCCTCCCAAAGTGCTGGGATTACAGGCGTGAGTCACAGCACCTGTCATGGTATCACACATTTTTAAACAGCCAGGTCTCATGAGAACTCACTCACTATTGCGAGGACAGCACCAAGCCATGAGGGATCTGCCTCTGTGACCCAAACACCTCCCACCAGCCCCCACCTCCAACACTGGGGATTACAATTCAATATGAGATGTGGTAGGGACAGACATTCCAACTATATCACCAGGTAAAGGGCAAGTTTAGGATGACAAAATAATTCTAACAGTGTTGTGCATGTCTTTTATGTTGATACAAAGGTACCAACATCATAAGAAAGGACTTGCTTGTATTCTATTATCTTTTCTATTTTATTTTCTTTTTACAAAAAAAAAAAAAAAAAATGGTAGCTGTGCATGCTTTTAAGTATTTCTAATGTGAAAATATAAACAGGTGGCAACACCACATATCTCCCTCTTTTTCTGTTTATTTTGAAATGCAAAAGTATGGGACCCAGCATATTCAACACACTCCTGAGATCTCTGTAATTGGTTTTAAAATCTTCAGGCATCATAAATTTCATCCCAAGATTATAATGTTAAGAAATACCACTTGGGGCCGGGCGCGGTGGCTCAAGCCTGTAATCCCAGCACTTTGGGAGGCCGAGACGGGCGAATCACGAGGTCAGGAGTTCGAGACCATCCTGGCTAACACGGTGAAACCCCGTCTCTACTAAAAAATACAAAAGCTAGCCGGGCGAGGTGGCTGGTGCCTGTAGTCCCAGCTACTCGGGAGGCTGAGGCAGGAGAATGGCGTAAACCCGGGAGGCGGAGCTTGCAGTGAGCTGAGATCCGGCCACTGCACTCCAGGCCGGGCGACAGAGCGAGACTCCGTCTCAAAAAAAAAAAAAAAAAAAAAAAAAAAAAAAAGAAATACCACTTGGAAAAGTCAAAATAATTTATAACTTAACACGGGGGACAAGGAGGTAAGAAAAAAGAAAAACCCAACATAGATAGTTCCAGAACTACTACAGAGAAAAGGGATTGACATAGACCAGTGCATTTGTATGATCAGAAACTAGAGGCAGTTGAAAAGTGAGAAAGTGAGAATAAAATAGAGATTGAGAGA
>NW_016816813.1:145732-155753 GCF_001698545.2 Rhinopithecus bieti
GGGAGTTATACATGATATAAATGATGAATTGATGGGTGCTGACGAGTTGATGGGTGCAGCACACCAACATGGCACAAATATACATATGTAACAAACCTGCACGTTATGCACATGTACCCTAGAACTTAAAGTATAATAATAATAAAAAAAAAACTAGGATTTCTAGTGGCTTGCTAGAAGAGATTAATACACACAGTTCATATTTTGAATAACTCCCATGCAAATGTGTATACATTAATAAACTGGCAGGCCGTTTCTTCTAGTAATCTGCCTTTTATCAGCTGACTTTCAGCAAACCTTCAGAAGGCAAGGGGGAAGTTCTCTATTTGCCCCTATGCTTTTGGTACCGTGAGCAGGATATCAAAGCCCCTCTATTCTTCTGGAAGCCACATTCAGGGGAACCTAGAGCCTAACAAGCTAGCAAGAGTGTTAAATATTCCTTACCAGTTAGGTTCCCAGTCTCTGTATATGGAATCTGGTTGAGTGGATGGGAAAAATCTCACCTTTTTTTTTTTTTTCCCTCTGCAAAATTTTGATTAATGGGGGAAAATTATTGGTATGACTTGACTTAGGTGTAGAAATTCTGGTGTATTTTCAACATGAATATTCATATTGTCTGATCCTTTTCCTCCCAGAAATTGCCTTTGTTCTGCTGCCTCTGTCTTTCTGTGTCATTTGTTATAAAGGGTCCCTCTCATCTTATTTTACATCCTTGACAGCTTGCTTTGGGACCAAACAGGAATACCTGCTCCTGGTTTCCACCATCTAGGGGACATGATTTTTGGGTCATGTCTGGTGGCCAGCCTGAAAAGACTGGGAACCCTGAGACATGTAACATATTAAGCAGCCTAGTCTTTGTTCTGAATGTGCCAAGATGTCAAGGGAGTTTGTCTTAAGTCCCATCCATAGTGGGCTTTTGTCATCTTGATTCTTGTTGTCTGGTTTGTCCTGGGAAAGTCCAATCCCAGGAGGGCCTACCCAGTGTCATGGATTAATGGGTCTGTGATGGGCAGCCCCCTCACAAATTTGTGGGATACTGGAGGCATTCTATGTACAAATGCTATCCGTGACTTCTGTGGCAACAAGAGTTTTTTTCTTTCTTAACCTATTTCGGGGAGTGAACTTTTTGGAGGATCATGGGAACTATCTCTTCTACACCCTCTCTAGGAACAGCTTTTGCTTATATGGTAAAATTTTATTCTAAACCTAGAAAATTACTTCGTAGGCTTTCCATGAAGATGCTTATTGGATTGAGTCGATACTAGAATAATACTTATTGGAAATCCTAATTATCAGTGGCTAGAAGATGGTTCCTTTGAATTAGAAAGACTTCTGTATTTGAAAAAGACTTTGGATAACTCAAATTCTAAGCAGTTGCCTTATTTGTATTTATGGGAGGATCAAACTGAAAGAAAGACATATATTAGTGTCATGGTTAGCCTTAGATTGTCTCTTTAAAAAAAAAAAAAAAAAAAAAATCAGATTTAAAACAAAGTTAAAATCCTTTGTATGTTCAAACTGCCTGCCTCGGGTCCCCTGCGGGATTTGCAAAGAAGGCCACTCCACCTTGTAGTCTAGTAGTTAAAATTCCACACTCTCACCTTGGCAGCCTAGAAGTTTGATTCCCTGCCAAGGAACCAGTCCCTTGGAGATGTAAATCCTTTAACACAAAAGGGGAAAGAAAAAAGAAACATTTATTTTTAAAATGGGTTTGATATTTGTGTGACTCAACTTTTTGGGTGCCCATTTGTTACTGATCCTTTTCCCTTCCGTGGACAGCTTTTGATTTCCTATCTCACTAACTGTCTCCTTTAATCCTCCATCCATGGGGCACACAGTTGTCAGGCCTTTGTGTGTAGACAGTCAGCTGGGAAGCTGAGACCCTAGAGAATACTGCCAAGCAGAAACATCGGCTGTCCCCTGCTTGCAGCTAGTGAAACTTTGCTTTCTTTGAACTATCTTTGGGGGTGGTCCTGGATCTTGTGAGGCCTGCTTTCCGCCTCTTTGGAGATAATTTGCACTTCCTTGGTTAGGTCATAAAAGGCTTATTGTTTTTGGTCTTCAGTCACTTGGACGGTACCTTCAGTTTAAATAAGTTAAAAGCCAGGAATGTTAGCTGTTTCTCTCAGCTAAAGTCTAATAAGAAATTTTTTAAAAGTTTTGAAAGAACTCTATGGTCAAAAGTCAGCTTAATTAAAAGCTGATATTTGGATTATCATTTTTTCTTCTTTAAAAAAAAAGTCTTTCTACTTTTTATCTTTTGGATCCTATTTCTCTACAGGGATTTTTTTTTTCCCCAGTCAGCTGAAACACTTAGTTTCTCAGTCTTCTAGTCAAGGTCAGACAATGTCACTATCATGTAAGGATTATATGTGTACCAAGCATTCAGCACAAGGAAGGCACTCAATAAAGATTACCTTTCCTTCCTATCAGAGAAGCAACCACGATATGAGGACAGATGTATGATACCAAACTGGCTTGAATTCCTCTAAATATGTATCAGTTACGGAAGGATTATGATTTCAAACAGAACTCAGTGAATACTCTAGTAAAAACCAGGAATGCTCTTGCTTTAACAATAAAATCTAGACTGTTTTCTACTACAGTACCAATCAGACAATTTCCAACTCTAAAACATGTATGGGTTAGCATCCTGAGCTAAAGGACACTGGCAACTAAACAGATACCACTATATGCATTTATTATCACTCATAATAACACACCACAGACAATGTGCCTAAACCAATTCCTTCCACAATAAGCCTAGAGAGTACAGTTAAAACATGCATTGGCAGGAAGAAAAAAAATATGTATGTGAAGGACTACTGCTTTAAAAAAAAAAAAATCACCAGTTCTAAATACCATCAAGGGGCTGCACAGATCTGTAACGCTGGATTCACAAGCATGCTTGTTCATTTGTTTTGTCTTTTAAATATACTAGTGTCCACTGTCAGTACTCTTTAGAATATATAAATAACTAACAAGAATTGCTCTATAACAATTCACAGTAGCTGTATGTAAGTAACAATTCTTAAGCCTATGATCTCAGATGGATAATAGAGTCATGGCAAAGTGGAGTATCCTACTAAAGTTACTTTCAATTAATTTGCATCTTAAAGTTCTGAGTCACTTCCTCTGAATGATTAAATTTGGGTGGCATGATGTATACAAACATTCCAGTCCTGCTCCGTAAATAGCGAATTGTCACAAAGAAGAAGTTGATATAACTTTCTTTTTGGCATAAATGGTTTATTTCAAATCACAAACTATCACCACAAAGGAAGAAAACAATTCAGTATTCTGGGCAGCAGGCTGATAACTTCTCATTAGTCTGAAAACACTTTCCTGAATTTTCTGAAAGCAGGACAATTGGAACAGAAGCCTCATATGTGGTTGGTATCTGGGCATCTATGCTACGAAAATAGGATTTGTGATCCTTCTTCTGCTACTAGCTCTATATTAATCAGAACAACTGAACTTTGGGTTAAAATTCCCCAAATATTTTTGGTGACAATTACTAAAGACTAGTACTAAAACATTATTATTAAGTAAACTTGTATTATTAGTTATATCTTTCTAAAATTCCAGGAAAGATACAGAGAAGGTATTAATTTTATAAGATGTTAAAATCAATACTGATGTATTACTGAAATATAGAAATATAAGTCCTTTATAGTCTGAAAACTAAATTGGGCTCTAGTCATGATATAGTATGCCACAAAAGGAAAGCCAGTGACTCCTTAATATCTGCTAGGAAGTAACACTCAGATTTTAGGAAAAGATCACTTAATTAGAGACTAATGAGTTTTTTTTGACTGAGTTTATACCCAAAGGAGACCTGGATATAACACAAGGGAACTAATAACTCAAAAAAAACCAATCACACCTTAAGTACAAGCAAAAAAAGAAATCACTTATCCAGTGATGATATGTAATGCTCTGGCAAAGTTTCCTAAAGAATTTAAGAGAACATTTACACCTTTTAAAACAGAGCTAATTTTACTGTCCAAGCATTTGTAAGATTGGTCCCAGTATGCGCTTTTGTTAATTACCCAGGTCAAAGCTTGTCTCTATAAATCACAGCAGATATTTCAAACCTGGCTGAACTTAAATTACAAGTTACCTAAAATTCCATCTTTTTATTTTGAAATTGTCCAAAGTAGTTATGATCTAAAATACAGGCCAGAGCAAATGCCAACTACAAATCCAATTTTCTACAAAAGTTTCTACTTAGGTTATGTGAGAAATTTCCATTTAAAAAAAAAGGAAGAAAGCAATCACTTGTAATATTCTTTCCAGCAGTAAAGGAAGCTTTTCCTCTTCAAAAATGAGAACAAATTACAAAATGCCCCTGAGTGCCCTCGAGTATCCCTCAAGAATTTCATAAGTAAGCTAATCTTTTGAAAATTCCATAGTTTGCCTTTATCTGAATGGAAGGGCTTTAAATTTTTATGACAAAGTGTTTTACAAAAGAGGCATAAAAGACGTATCCCCCATATGAAGCATATAATAACGCCGACGGCGCGGCAGGCGCGCACGGATATCATGTTTTTAAAGAAGTTTTGCATTTTGAATTCTATTGACATTTGTTATTTTCGCCGTGACACTTTGGCAACAGAAGAATTAAGTTTGTATTTACAAAATTAAAGAAATGGCTCTAAGATACGCCATGATAATTTTCTTAAATCTGCTCCATTATTCACTTTAGGCTTCTACTTTCAAATTTAATTCATCCAAATTACACATTAAAATTAGTCATGATCTGCTATGTAGCACATAACAAGCAATGGCTTATAATCAGGAAGAAGACTGATAACACACTTTAAATTGTATAAACACATCTTTTAATACTCCACTGAAGAATCTCCATCTCAAGTGTATTAGAAAGGATGAACATTTTAGTAACTATCAATTTCCTACATCTTTACCCACCTTCACCTTAAACACAATGAGAATGCATAAAGATATTTCAATTGCACTATTTCCTAACTCTTAGTCTTCCTGTTATCTGAAAACTAAGTGCCAATCTACTATCTCCACTGCTAAAACATGCCAAGTGTATTATTCTCATGCTTTCGCCTTCTTAAATTAAGAAAAGCAATTAACTAGTTCATAATTAACATCTGATCATTAGATTTTCATAACATTCACTTGTGCAGTGAAAACCTTCAAGTGCTGAAATTCTCTATTCCATCTCTTTACAGTTTGCTGCACAGTCATTTATAAGTGGACTTCAATAGGGGAACATTTAATATAATCAATTTTCCATTCAGCAAGACAAAAATCAAAGATAATATTTTGTTTGCACAGGAGACATATACTTTGGGGAAATGAACACTTGGGAATCATAGCTAACTTATCCACCGCATACATTTGCATGAAATTTCTATTTTCTATTACTTTCCCTGGGGAAAAAAATACCTAATCTTGCATATCAATCTCTAATATTCTGTTTAGCAATCAATGCCTCCCTGGTAAGGGACTGACAAAAAGAATTTACATACGTCATTGAGGTGCTGGACTAAGATCGAATCACCTATCCATATGTAATTATTTAAAAATAAATAGTTGAGACTATAATCTCTGGTGATGACATATTTGAAAGACAGTTTATTTTGCGCAATTTTAAGGTACTTTTCCCTCCAAAAAAAATAAGGAAAATAAACTGCTAAAAGGAAAACACAAACATGGTGCAAAATTATGAGAAGGAACAATATCATTATTTATGGGTTACATTTAAAAATTAACTAATAATGTCTAGCACATATTTAATGAATGAAAAAATGAATGAATGAAAATGTGTTAGAATTTCACATTTTACAGATAAGAAAATTATAGGATTAGTAGACAAATATGGTAGTAGAACTAGAACCCAAATCTTTCGGTGTTAATATAAAATTATTTTTTAATAAAATTAATACAAAATTCTTTCCACAAAAGATAATTTACCCAAATATCCCTTACCATCCAAAATCTGCACTACCAAGTCAATGATGTGAATAATCTTCAAATCATTCCTAAACTATCACTATACTAAGAAGCTACTATACATGTTAATGAACTCTCATGTGCACTTCATCTTTTCCTTCCTTTCTTCAACAAGTATTTATTGATCATCTGCTTTATGTCAGTTTAGTAGATGAAAGACTTGCTATAGAGTAAAATACCTGTTAATAGAACTACTATATTAGCATACACATATACACAAAATAAATCAAGAGGACAGTGAAGATTTCACATATAAGATTTTTAGCAGTCTTAAGGATGAGCTGGAACTTATAGGGCAAAGGGAAAGACGGAGAGGCAGGAAGGAACAGGGAGTGTTCAGTACAGCAACACTGAAGGATAGGTGAGAATAGTGGTAAGGGCCAGTTGTACACGTGCTAAGGAAATTTGCACTAAATTCTGAGTCCAAGGTTATTAACCTTTCAGAAGTAAGAACTTCCTTCATCATTAAAAAAATGGTATAGCTCCCTCAATCCCCATCTCATCCCAAATGATAATTTTACTTCTGTTATCTGAGAACATATACAGTGACAAAAAGTATTATGAACTTAGAAACCCCATTTTAAACTATAGTTTTCACTAGTTCTATTAATAACAGTACTCACATATTTTCAGATTAATAATATATATGTAGGCTAATTATTTGAGGTATGTCTTTAAAAAATGCTGATTGCATGGACATTACTACAGGATAATGCAAATGAAGAAAAACACCAACAAATGAGGTTAAAAATATTAATGGCAAAGAATATGAAATCACATGTCTCAGTCCATTTATGATGCTATAAAGGAGTATTTCAGACTGGGTAACTTCTAAAGAAAAATGGTTTCTTTGGTTCACAATTCTGTTGGCTGGAAGACGGGGTATCTGGTGAGAGCCTCAGACTGCTTCCAGAGGGGAAGGGGATCAAGCTTGTGCAGAGATGACATGGTAAGAGAAGAGGCAAGAGAAAGAGGGAGGGAGGTGACAGCTCTTATCACCAGCTCTCTTGACAACTAATAGAGCAAGAGCTCAGAACTCAGAACTTACCACCAGGATGGCACCAAGCCTTTCATGAGGGATCCACTCCCAAGACCCAAACACCTCTCATGAGGCCTCACTTCCAACACTGGGGGGATCAAATTTCAACATGAGGTTTGAAGGGTCAAATATCCAAACTACAGCAACATCTGTTCTGACTACTACAGAAAGCGTAAGACAATGCAGTATATTCCCAGATTCATGTGCAGGCTTTCCAGGTCTCTCAGCCTTCTGGTTGGAGACACTGAGAAGCTATTGATAATACTTGAACAAATTGAGGATATTTGCTGCTAGGTCTGAGAAACTCATCTTTGCTAATTTTAGGGGGATTTTTATACCACCCTGTTAGCTCTTCTCTCTTCTCGGTGCCCTCCCCACAAAGTGCTCTGGAGAATTCTGGCTCCATGCCTGCTGCTCACAAATTCAAGTAGCACAATCCTGAGTGTAAATTATGACAACAATGGGTGATCAGACAGCCAATTTTATAGGTGTAGCATACTTTAGAGGACAGGGTTGGTGCTTACCTGAGATTCATTCCTGAACCACAGTACGTAATATAATGTTAAGAGTAACGGCATTATGATGGGGACTGATTTACAACTATACTTTGAGGCAAGAAAGTGCAGAATTGGAACACTTTTCTAAGAAGTCTACTTTTTCTTTGGATATTGGTTAAGTTATCCACAGCGTCATATGTAATTTGAGAAGGTCCATGATGGAAAGTTCCAATTATTAAAAGAATGTGTTGTTCATTCATAATGCTTTCTGCACATGCAAGAGTCAACTGGATAGACAGACTTACTTATCTGCCAGCCAATCATGATTTCATTGGCTAGGTTATAACCTCAGCCCTGCAGAGCGCCTGTGAAGGGCTCAGGAGGACAGTGAAACATGATCTTTCAAGGGCCTGGAATTAAGTTGGGAGCACAGGCACCATTGCAGGATGATGAGAATGAAGGAAAAGCCAACAGATTAGTTTTAAAATGTAAAATTCCTCAAAATGCTTAAAATCTTTTTGAGAATGCTGGCCTAAAACATAATTCCTGTCACCAAAATGCTTAATGAAGACCCCACACTGCTGCACAATCAGCAACTGCTATAGGGGTCAAAGGAGTTCCATAAGGGCTTCAAAAAAGGCAAGACATGGATTTGAGACAAAATTTTAAAACTAAGTGGCAGATGGAAAGATAGTCAGTAGACACACACAGAAATGGCCTCGAACACAGGGGGAGAGCAGGGAGAAAGGCTGCATGCACTACAGCAAGAGACTCTAGGAGGGGAAGCAGAAAATCAGGTCACATCTAGCAGTTTAGAGCTAAACTTTAACCTCAGCTGCTACAGGCATGGCACGTACAGGTGGGATTTCTTCCTTAGTCTCAAACCTTCAGCTCTTTATTACAGTATTTCCATGGTTCCTCCCTCATTTCTAAATATATTCACCCATTATTTTATTATAAGTGTTCTCACATGCTCCCCCAATTCTCTGTGGAATAGAACTCAGTGTAATAAACAAGTAAATTTCTGGCAGGATTGTAGGGTAAGGTCATGTTATGTTGAAAAAAGTAGTTTAATGAATGAGGAGCTCTCCACAGGTTTCTAAGCCTACCCCTAAACAGGGTAGAGGCTTTTGTTTTTTTAAGTGGCATTTGAAAAACTCATTCTAGCAGCAAGCACCATGTTGAAGCAATGGGGGAAAAAGAGGGTGCTGTAGCACTACAGGAACCAGGTGACACTCAGAGGACTTGAGAGCAAAGTAGCAGCTCTAGAATAGCTGAGGGCATCTGCAACATACCATTGATAAATCCTACTACACAGGTACCATTTGTTATTCCCAAGAAGTTACTAGGGGGCAGAAGTCTTTCTCTCAGCTACGATTGGGAGTCATGGTTTATCATAGATGAATTCTTCAACTAATAGCCTACTTATAGGCTATTACCATCTAGGCACAGAATGTGGGCTCCATATTACATATTTTTTCCTCATTTTTACAATCAATCATGAATATCTAAGACATTTCTATGAAACTACGTTTATCCTTATAGGTGATACCGTAAAACTACCAAATACTCAGAATAGTGAAATTCTCAGGGAAAGCCTTTGACTAAGGCAATCCATGGATCTATACCATAACAAATACCCAAGATCTATTGGTTTATTCTGTATTATCTGGCCATATATCAAGTTCTATATGCTTTTTATCTTTATAAGGATATTCAACACACATTTTTTGAATCTCTGCTACAAAAGAAATGAAATTCCTTAACCTGTTTAAGTACTGAAAACTATTAAAGAATTGGTATGTTATGCATTGCATTTTCTTTATAATGCTTCAAAGTGCCAGATCAATCATTTATACTTATCACATGGCTATTCAAGCCAAACTTCGAAGTGAAAACATTTTCTCATTCTCATGCTTGTTTTTCATTCTTGGCTCTGTCTTCTAAAACTGTGAGTTTGCTTTATGATTCTGATTTACTTGTCTCATAGCAACCATAAAAGCACACAGGTAAATGGCTATTCTATGATTAAATAACCTTTTTAAGGTTTCTCCATATATTGCTGTAATTCAACTTATAATGTGAGCTACAGAATTTGACATTTGTTATGGTCATCTGTACTTTGGCAAAAGTTTTTTTCAGTAATATTTTGTTTATTTAATAAAAAGCAATCTGAAGCAAAACAAAATGTTGACTTTTGATATTAGTGGGAACACAGATGATAATTTTATTTTGTACCTTTTCAATTAGTTTTAAAGGTTTCATTTATTTATTTATTTATTTATTTATTTATTTATCTATTTATTTATTTATTTATTTTGAGATGGCGTTTCACTCTTTTTGCCCAGGCTGGATGGAGTGCAATGGCGTGATCTCGGCTCACTGCAACCTCTGCCTCCTGGGTTCAAGCAATTCTCCTGCCTCAGCCTCCCAAGTAGCTGGGATTACAGGCGCCCGCCACCACGCCTGGCTAATTTTTTGTATTTTTAGTACAGAC
>NW_016816813.1:156793-189636 GCF_001698545.2 Rhinopithecus bieti
TTTTTTTAGACAAAGTCTTGCTCTGTGGCCCAGGTTGGAGTGCAGTGGCGTGATCTCAGATCACTGCAACCTCCGCCCCTCCAGGTTTAAACAGTTCTCGGCCTCAGCCTCTGGAGTAGCTGGGATTACAGGCGCGTGCCACCACGTCCAGCTAATTTTTTTGTATTTTTAGTAGAGACAGGGTTTCACCATCTTGACCAAGCTGGTCTACAGAGTTTTTTTTTTTTTTTTTTTTTTTTTGGGTTTATGGCCTACAGAAAATAATATAAATGGTTTGATATCTTTATTTTCATTCAAATCATTATTCCTCTCCTAAGAAGACTTGTCTATGAAGTGACTGGCAGGCTATTAAAATCCGTGAGTCATCGAACCTAAAAAATAAGGCTCATAAGCATTAAGAACACTACCTCAGACAAGTAATATCCATTTTCACTGACTGAAAACACTATAAAAACCAAGGGCAATTTAGTTAACAGAAAGTTAGGGGGGAAAAAAGCAGCTTTTTTTTTTTTTTTTTTTTTTTTGACATGGAGTCTTGCTCTGTCACCCAGGCTGGAGTGTAGAGGTGTGATCGTGGCTCACCGCAATCTCTACCTCGCCGGTTAAAGCGATTTTCCTGCCTCAGCCTTCCTGAGGACTAGCTGGGACTACAGGCAGCCACTACCACGACCAGCTAATTTTTGTATTTTTAGTAGACAGGAAGTTTCACCGTGTTGGCGAGGCTGATCTGGAACTCCTGTCATCAAGTGAACCACCCACCTCAGCCTCCCAAAGTGCTGGGATTATAGGAATGAGCCACTGCACCTGGCCAAAAGCTGTATTTCTAACTAGTGGTGTTTTTTTATTTTTATTTATTTTTTATTTTTTAGCAGACTATGAGTTTCAGGTTAGTGCAGGTTTATTCTTACATCAAGAGAATTAACTAGCAATCTGCTCAGAGCGTTAACAAACTTGCTGTACCACATTTTTTTTTAAAGGAAAAAAAAATCAATGACAAAGCTAGAACAAGGGAAAAATAAAAACAACTCTTTCCCAAGCAACTAATTTTCTACATACAGACAAATATAAAAGAAAAATGCACCTCTAAGATTCTTTTAAAAAAGAATGCTTACTTTTCTGTTTTGGAAATTAGTACTTATTTCTAGATTTCAATTAATTATCTCTTTTCTATTATTCATTAATAGCCTTGACTATCACATTGGATAAAGGACAATATTATATGATACCTTAATGGGCTGTGTACAACATGGCAATAAATATTCCCATTCAGAAGATTGAAATTATAGATAAACACCCCAATTTTCCTTTTCTCTATTAAAAATATTCTAATTTGTAGGTATTTCCAAACTCTACAACATGGAAGTAATGAGCTAATTATTCCATTTCTAGTGTTTTCATATAATACGCCATTTTCCAAGAGTTACATATTTAGTTGTGGAAGAATAGAGAAGGATGGTGACTAAGGCAGCCCAGAAGATAAAATACAGAAATGTTCCATTACACTAAAGCAATGGTCATAAAAGTAACAGATAACCTACAAATGTACAGAATAGCACATGAATTTTCACCTGATGAAACCAGTTTTGAATGAGATTAGCAATGGTGAGATCAGTCATGAACAAGATTAGTTTTATATGACTCATGGAATAACGTTTGCTGGAAAACGACACAAGAACACAGATTCAAACTTAACTTGGTGGTTAAATAACTGAAAAATGCTTGTTTATCTTGAAGAAACATCTTTCTTATCTGCTGCCTAGTGGTTTTGATTTGTTCCATTCCAAATAAATCAAAGCCACTTTGTTTCTGGTATCTCATATCCTGAATTTGACTGATAAGTAAAGCAATGTTACAGACAGCATTCAAATGAGGATGGATTTTCAACGGCAAAATTCAAAAGGCCTTTCAGAAGAACTCAGATTTCCAGGGGTATAGGAGGCTTTTACATTCCATTATCCAAAAACCTGCTATAAAGAATGAATTTTCACAGGCCACTGACAATGACCTATGAAAAAAACAATGCATTTTCACATAATTTTTCAGAAGAAGAAGACAGACTGTAGAGCTAAAAGCTCTGAGTTTGAACCCTAGATCTGATACTTCATTAAGTATTTTACCTAATCTTTCTGAGTCTGTCTTCTCATCTACAAACGGGGATTTAACAAACCTGCTTTTTAGAGTTTTGAAGTTTAAATATCTTTCACAGGGCCTGGCAAATACAAGAAATTAACAAATGCTACTTCCCACCTACAGAAGCCAACAAGTGGTATGCACAGATACCAGAGGAGAATGAATCATATACCCTTCCTCTTATCCCCTCCTCTTCTCAAAATAAAATGCCAAAAACCTGGTATTACACATGGGTAAATTAAGTTTTAGTTCACTGAAAGCTATTCCCACAGCTGTATCTTCACTTGAATTTTGCCTTCTTCCCTTGACATGTCCAAATCCAATTATTCCTTTATGGATCAGCTCAAGTCTCAGTTTCCCAATAAAATCTTTTCCCTTAATTCTCTACACCTCTATGTGTAATAAATAGAAGATTTTCTACCTCAAAGTGACTTAGCTGAATGTCTGATTATTCATAAATTTTGGCCCCGGAGGTTACCCTTGGGAGCATTACACTTGTTACCATATACATCCCTAAATTTTTCCATGCTATTAGTTTTAACTCAATTTAAAAGCATTTTATCTTACTACCTGCAAAACAGAGTATGGGAAAATGGGGGCAGAGGCAGGGGAAATTTAATGAACCATTAAAATTGTGAAAATGGGCCGGACGCAGTGGCTCACACCTGTAATCCCACTTTGGGAGGCGGAGGAGGGTGGATCACCCGAGGTCAGGAATTTGAGACCAGCCTGGCCAACATGGTGAAATCCTGTCCCTATTAAAAATACAAAAATTAACCAGGCATGGTGGCGGGCACCTGTAATCCCAGCTACTCGAGAGGCTGAGGCAGGAGAAATGCTTGAACCCAGGAGGCGGAGGTTGTAGTAAGTTGAGATCGTGCCACCACCCTCTAGCCTGGGTGAGAGCACGAGACTCCACCTCAAAAAAAAAAAAGTGAAAATGGATGGAGATGGAATCATGGAAGGCCTATGATACCACACTGTGAGGTTACATGTATTTACTGTGCAATGAGGAGCTACTAGAGGTACCAGGAGAATGACAAGATTAGATATGAGCTTGAGAAAAAACTGGTAGTGACACGGGGGCATTAAGATACACTGAAGGCCATTTGGAAGCTTACTGTCATTAGTCACATTAACAAACAAATGAAGAAACCAACAATAACAAAAACAATGTGACAAAGAGTATTAAACTAAAGCAGTGGAAATTAGAATGTCTGTAAATGGAATTTGGACATAAAAAAGGAGGGAAGGGGAAGACCCAAAAAAGCTTGATCCATGTTTTTGGTAATTTCATTAAATTTCACAAAATCATGGTGGAAAGACCACCTGTAAGGGAAAAATGAGTCATATTATAAATATGTTTAATGTGTGAAGCTTATCAAAACACGTGCAGAAGTTGAGAAAGGCACTCAAAAGAAAGGTGGGGCTGCATTCATAAGACTTGGAAGTCAGGTCTGAAGACATCGTAACTGAAGTTAAGGGGGAAAAAGTTTTAAAAGTACAATAAGAAGTAAAGAAGTGTGATGGCAAACTTTATTCAATTCTCAAGCAGCAAAAGAGAAAACAAAACATTAGATAACTGAACCAATAAGATCAATAATTCTGAAATGGGTGGGGATAGAGAGTTAGGGAAACTGAGGAAGAAGAGTTTCATAAAAGACGAGAATGTAGAGTAGCATAAAAGCTGAGATACGATCCAGTGCTGTGATTTCTGAGTTACAGAAGAGCAGAAAGAGCAGAGACGAATGAAGACAGAGACCTACATCAAGGCTGGAAAAATATTAATTAGCAGGTAATTGGTACGTAGCCATCAATAACTATCAGGGGAGGGGAAGAGGTAGAAGGCGAGAAGCGAAGGAGGGACAAGGAGGGAAGCGGGAAGAGAGGACGGTCCATATGTTGACTGGGGGAGAACAAGCTTTCTAGAATAGGGATCATCAAGTGTGAAGGCCCAGAGGTAGCCATGTACCTGGTATGTTAAAGGAAGGTGTGTGCCTAATCAACCCCTGGTGAATAATGATGGCATGCACCATGATGGAGAAGACTTGGAGAGGTACTGATTTAGCAGAAATCAGGATGAAGATATGTAAATAAAAAATTTGTCTAGTTGTGAAAAATTTGAAATGCCTAATAGACACCCAAGTGAAAATATTAAGTAGGCAGTTAAATGCATGAACCAGGGCTCAGGAGAGAGGTCACAGCTAGAAATATAAATTTAGGGCTCATCAACACTGGAAAGGTATTTAAAGGCTCAAAATGGATGAGATCATCCAGGAGCAAGTGAAGACAGAGAGGAAAAGAAGTCCAAGGACTAAACTCAGAAGCATTCCAACAACTGCGAGTCTGGAAGTAGAAGAGAAGTTAGGAAACAAGATGGAAAAATAGTTCCCAGGGAAGTAAATGGAAAATCAGGAGAACTTTATATCCTCAAGTTTACTGAAGAAGGGCTTCAAGGAGAGAACGGACAACTGTGTCAAAGGCTGAGAGGTCCAGTAAAATAAAGACAGAATTGACCACTTTATTTGATAAGACAGAAGTTGCTGCTGATTATGAAAAGACAGGTTTTGGTGAAGTGGAGGTATAACATGCTGCGTATGTAGCCTGAAGAGATGAGAGACGAGGAAGTGGTAATAACAGCATACAGAATTCTGTGGCATTTGACTATAAAAGTAAATCAATGTGACACAACTGAGGATGAATGCAGACTATAGAAAGAGACTTCCTCCCCTTATTAGACAACACGTTCGCATACTAATAAGAAGATCTGGCAAAGAGGGAGAAATTGCAAATACAGAAAAGACACGGTATAATCCTGGAACAAAGTCCCCAAGGAGAAACGAGAGGATGGGATCCAGCAACCAAGAAGAGAGGCTGGCCTTAAATTGGAGTTGGGACGATTCATTCGTGGTAACAGATGGAAAGGCACAGATGCAGGAAAGAATATGATATAACAAAAAATAATATCTTGAATTACTACTGTTTTCTCAGTAGTAATTCTACTGAAAATAGGACAAGCCAGGAAGTAGGTTCTAGATCTGGTTCTGCCAGTTTACCACCTAGCACTTTGGGAGGCCGAGGTGGGCAGATCACGAGGTCAGGAGATTGAGACCATCCTGGCTAACACGGTGAAACACCGTCTCTACTAAAAAATACAAAAAATTAGCCGGGCATGGTGACAGGCGCCTGTAGTCCCAGCTACTCAGGAGGCTGAGGCAGAAGAATGACCTGAACCCGGGAGGCGGAGGTTGCAGTGAGCCTAGATCGCGCCACTGCACTCAGCCTGGGTGACAGAGCCAGACTCTGTCTCAAAAAAAAAAAAAGTAACACCAGTCAAGTCTCTCAAGTTTTAGTGAAAATTAGTACACAGTGTCCTTAAGCAGAGAAAGCATGTCAAGGGAGGGGGAAAAAAAACCCATAACATATCCCTTTCCTGCTCCTTTAAAGCCAACACTTAACGATTTTAATGATAATGATTATTTGAAATGGTAGGAGCGAAAAAAGGAGGAACAAATGGACAAAGACATTATTGAACAACAGAACTTTGGATATGGAAGCAACATTTTAAGAATAAATGAGGAAATGTTGAAGACCCAGAGATTTTAAATGATTTGCTCAAAGTCATATCATTGGCCCAGAAAAAGCAAAAAAGCATAGTATGGTGTATAGTTTAATGTCCTTTCTTCAAAGAGCATTTTCGCACATTACTGAAAAGCACTTCTCTGTAATTTCCTAAAGTACTAACAGAAATTGAAACAAAAGTTAACACAGACAAGAAACTTGTTAAGTCTCACTTCCCATCCATCAATAAGAAATAAATTTGACTCTCTATGTACATATAACAACTTAAGAGCATGTTTCAAATTACCTTATTATCTACACAATAGAGGATTAACTGCTTACATTATAGATGTCGCCATGAAATTGTTATGGGGTTTTAAAATGTTTCTTCACAAGGTGGAATTAAACACAAGTCTTCTTTAGTCAAACAGACTGCTGAGCTCATTTCAGCCCAACATTCATTGATGAG
This sequence comes from Rhinopithecus bieti, assembly GCF_001698545.2. Taxonomy (NCBI): domain Eukaryota; kingdom Metazoa; phylum Chordata; class Mammalia; order Primates; family Cercopithecidae; genus Rhinopithecus; species Rhinopithecus bieti. The sequence continues at coordinate 162,954 of NW_016816813.1, forward strand.
GTGCTCAACCTTTTCTAACCACTGCCTCCATTTCTGAGACAGATGAGGAATTCAAGCATGAATAAAGCAGTCTGGGATCATAACATGAATGGAACGCCCTGGCGTCGAGAGTTATCTTTTCAAACGAGCACAGAAAATGTGAGTGCTTCTGCCTATTCCCAGATGTAAAGCAGTGGGGGCATATTTTGAGCAAACACCATTTCATGTAGGTTTTATGGTATAGGAAAGCAAGAAAATGACTTCAGAGAATTATTAAGTTACTTGGAGTGATTATTTAATCTATTTTATGGAGGATGGGATGCTTTTCTAATTTTCTTTTTTCCCCACAGCTCATAATTACCTCATGGTGAAGCAACCCTGATGCTATTCACTTCTCCAATAGGAAGTAAACAGAGTTGAAAAATACTAAAGTATTTAGATTTGACAATTCAACTATTTGTTAGTGAATCTCCTACTGGTTTGCTCTTGAAGGATATTCTACCATAGGATAAAGCAACACTGGTCAGCACCATACAGAGTGGTGGCAAAAAAAAAATTTTTTTAATTAAATAACATTTTTGAACCCTATATAGACTATTTATCTAAAATATGTCCCTTATTATCAAAAAGGACTACTGTATACACATACTCCTTGACTTACAAAGGGGTTGCATCCTGATAAACCTACTATAAGTCGAAAATGCATTTAACACACCTGACCTACCAAACATCATACTTAGCCCACCCTACCTTAAACGTGTAGAATGCTTACATTAGCCTATCATTGAGCAAAATCATCTAACATAAAGCCTATTTTATAATAAAGTGTTGAATAGCTCATGTAATTCATTGAATACTGTACTGAAAGTGAAAAACAGAAGGGTTGTATGGGTACTCAAAGCATGGCTTCTACAGAATGTGGATCACTTTCACACCATCAAAGTTAGAAAATTCTAAGTCTAACCATTTTTAAGTTGGGAACCACGTATATACTACTGAATTAAAAGGATTAACACTCCCCAAACCATAATCCTGTTATGAAATAGAGAGATCTTGTTTTGTAAGGCTTATTTTTCCAGACTGCTTTACCTCAAATAGCAGGCTTGCCATTATGATCACACTGTGCTCACGCATCTTTAATTTATATCCAGGACTTCAACATCGCTAGCTGATCTATGAGAAAAACTTGCACAAAGGCAATCATCCTATGGAGGGCAGTCACAAAATTTAACAGTCTCCCCATCTTGGAGGGGAAGGGGAATGTTACCATTAAGCTACAAGCTTTTGACTATTTACAAAGGTTTCTAGAGGATAAAATACTGAATCCTTTTGATACTGTAAAATTTTGTGCTCACAATGCATGTGAAGCATTGAGAAATGGTTTAAAGAGTATTTTAAAATGATTAAGAAGTTTTAAACACAATACGTATGTTTAGTTCAGAGAAAGCAAAATATGCATAAGAGTCTGTCTATAAATATGTGGTACTTATAAAAATAAGGCTTTTTTTTCAGGTCAGTCAAAAGGGAGAACAACGTAAAAATGCGTTACACTAGAAAATAAAAAATTCAATGTCAATAGCAGAAAGACTTCAAAACAGCACAGAAGAAAGCTTTTCTAGAAACACAGCTTTAAGTACCACTTGGTAATAATAGCTTTGATTACATAGTTAAGGAAATAGAAAATTCCATATCTGTCTAAAGTCTGGGCCAGATGACCCAGATTGTGTTACTTTCCTGTTTAAAAGCTCCTTGAGGTTCCCTGTTAACTACAGAGCAACCCTGGGGTATGTGATGTTACTTCCTTTTGCCAAAGTGCCTACGTTTTCCTTGTTCACATCAACTCCTACAATTTTTTTCAATACCCAGCTAAAATGAGACTGTCATTTGAATATATCTGCTATCATATTTACCAGGTTACACTCTGATAATCTGTTTACAGAGTGGGCTTTAAGCACTAGAAAGTGGGCCCTTCAGAGATTAAGGTGATGTCTAATTGATTTTTACATATTCAACTATAATGCAATGCTGTTATGGATTAAATTTTCAGTACTCCACTCCCACCACCAAATTAACTTATCGAAGCCCTAACCCCCAATGTGGCTGTATTTGGAGACAGGCCCTTTAAGGAGATAATAAGGTTATAAGGGTAGGACCCTAATCCAATAGGCTTAGTACACTTAGAAGAAGAGGAAGACACACCAGATCAGTATCATTCTTCCCCACTCCTGCCCCTCACCCTGCAAGCACAAAGGAAAGGCCATGTCAGGACACAGTAAGAGGGTGACCAGGAAGAGAGTCCTCCTCAGAAACCAACCTTGACAGCACCTTGAACATGGACTTCTGGCTTACAAAACTGTGAGAAAATAAATGTGTTATTTAAGCCATCCAGTCTGAAGTATTTTGTTATGACAACCTGGACTAATACAAATGCTAAGAAAGTATTTTGTCAAGTGGAATGTTATTCAAAACTAGTCTTCAAGGATCCAAAAGTTAGGAAATTGCCTTCAGTTACTAGCAAATTTTTTTTAACATCATGTCTTAAAGCTGAAAAAATATGCAATTATATCTATAAAAACCTGGTCTTGATAGGTGTAAGAAGCAACAGAACATTTTGATATGGCCACCTTGTAATAAGGGACATTCTGACAAGGCTTGTTTAAAGAAGCCATGTCACAATAACCCCATTAGAATGTAAAATTCATTTTTTTATTAGTAAAATTTTGTGCACAGATAGCACTCTTACTCTATTTCTAATGTCACCTATCCAGAGCTGGTGAGAGTCATCCAATTAGGGCCAAGGTTACTTACTTTATTGAAGTAACTTGATAATAACAACAGGTGAAATAAAGGACCTTTGTCTTTTTGGGCCTTCAGCATTGCCCCTGTATCAAAATAGCCAAGCCAAATACTATAACCATGTGTTACTAAGTGCTCTCAAATCTGTTACAAATCTTACCCATGATATTTTATCAGTGGGAGCAATGTAGAAATTACCATTTTAGGAAAATTATATTACTACTTATAGTAATTCCACTACAGAAATTTGAAGAAGGATCTAAACTATAGTATGTGCTATTTATATAAATAGGAAGCTACCTGTTTATCTTTGTAAGAATACTACTAATCTTATTCTCTACAAGTAATGAATCCAAATGTTTAGAAGACAGAAAATTTTGGCTGGACGCAGCAGCTCAGGCCTGTAATCTCAGCATGTTGGGAGGCCAAGGTGGGTGGATCACGAGGTCAGAAGATTGAGACCATCCTGGCTAACATGGTGACACCCCGTCTCTACTAACATACAAAAAAAATTAGCCAGGTGTGGTGGCGTGCACCTATAGTCCCAGCTACCTGAAATGCTGAGGCAGGGGAATCACTTTGATCCCGGGAGGCAAGGGTTGCAGTGAGCCGAGATCGCACCACTGCACTCCAGCCTGGCGACAAAGCAAGACTTCATCTCCCAAAAAAAAAAAAAAAAAAAAGAGACTTAGAAAATTTCCACAATAAAAAAAGTGTTCTATCCTCAATTCTAGTTAGTGCCAAACATGGAACACTATGGAAGTTAACAAAAGCAAAAGTATTTCAGTTGCATTTAGTGGCTATTCACTATCATAGGTCACTAAATTACAGTTTAGCAGTTACATAATTTTTGTAAGTTCACATACATAGTAAGTTTTCAAACTGAGATAAAAAAAAAAGAAAAACTATGTTCATCTCTAATGCACAGGTTCTTTGCACTAACATATGGCTTTGACAACCAAATGACAAAGGAAGGCAAGTATTTATCACAGCAGTTCATGTTGGAATAAATCTAAGAAGTCTTTAATATAGAGAATCCCATGATAACATGTCAAATAATGACCCTCATCGGAAAGAACCAAGTGAAACATTATAGGAAGTCTTTGTCACAAGACTTGATGGGTTATTGTGGCAGAAACAAGGAGAATTGTTTTTAAATAATCATAATTTAATTTCAAAAGGAAAATTAAATTGCCACGTTAGGGAAAGAAAACAAGAAAAGAAAACCAATACAAAAACTATAATTCAGTGGAAATAACAGTAGCTTATTCTGTAAAAAGACATGAAAACTTTCTGTTGCTGTAGTGATGGTGTGGTACACATCTATATTCACAAATAAACTTTTGACATGTAATCTCCAGTTCACTGAGGCAACTTGTTCTTCGCAAGAGGATGCTTCAGTGCATCTCAGCTGAGTTGCCTTTTCTTCCAGGGAGAAACAGATTAACAAACAAAATTTTGGTCCAATCTATCTTTTCTTTCTAAAATCTTTCCATATTTGGAAATGGAAAGTCATTACACTGAAATATCTTGTCCTGTACACAAATCCAATATGCCTATCTTTGTATAACATTCAATGACAATCAAATATGGTATTTTGTCATGGAAAATATTTTCAAATAAGTAGATGGAAAAAAAGCTTTCCTTTAAAGCTTCCTTCATCTGAAAGAAAAGGAAGGAGGGAGGGAAAAGAAATCACTAAAGTACAAACAGAAGCAAGATAAAGAAAAGGAAAAGACACATTTGCTAGGCCCATCCAGCTGTGCCTTAATAAGCCTTCTTGATGTAAACTTATTTTCCTCAGGCTAGACTGTTTCACTTCAAATGATGAGATAAACTCTGCCAGATTTAGAAAGCTACAACAAATGGCAAAGCAAATGGGAACTGTGCTTTTCTACCTTCTCCTTACCAAGACAAAATTCTCCAAGCCAGGGAGCTATACAAGTGTCTTCCACAGGATTCCCATAGTGAAGTCTGTGTCTACTCAGGTCCACAAGTTTAGACTAGAAAATATAGATCTTTTACGTATCAAATGTAAACAATGCAAACTTATCTTCAAAAGGCACCCCCCATCCTCACAATAAATCTCTAACAGAAGCTTGATTTGTACAAATATTTTAGAAATTCAATGAAGTTCTTTACAGCAACTATGCTGTAACAATAGGCTTCTAAGTGTGATTGAGATTTGGATATAACACTTCTGGAATCTCATTTGGTCATTAAAATGAGATTCCACTTGTGCTGTCTATAACCAAAAGTATTACATAAATTTAAACAACTATAAATATACACAACTTACTAGACTTTTTACTTTCCCAGAATAATGTCTAGATCATGGAAAACAGTGCTGATAACTTTCAAAGAATCATAAATATGAAGCAACCACAGAAATTTATATTCAAGTTTGCACCAAGATTTAATCTGAAAACATTATTTTGAAAAGTTAAGTATAGTATATAAAAACAGCCACAAGACAACCAGGACTTCATCCATTTACACTTTTCACAATGGGGCTATATATTCAGAGTTTTGATTTTCCAGAATATTTTGATTGTTAATGAAGACAATATGCCAAGCTTTGGCCTTCTGTTCTCAGTGTTTACAGCCATCTCTTCAAAGAACCCAAGAACTAGCAAAGGTTCAGGAGGTCAACTGGACTAACCACTATCAAACCAAGAATCTCCTTTATAAGGGAGGTTTTTGGCTTTTATTTGGACACAGCTAGTAGTGGTGGCAAGACAACACTGAAATCTCTCTAAAAACTTCAAGGAAAGCTGCCACATTTTAACACCCATATGCTGGTCTTCGATATGACTTCTACAATAATCAAAAAAAGGATGTGATTTCTCTCTTCTAGAAAAGTGGGGTAAGAGAGGGAACTAATTTGTGGACAAGTCTGTAAGTGCTGTGTATTAACAGGTGCTGCACAAGTGTTATCTCACTTACTTTTTTTTTTTAGCAACTTTAGAGTTTGGGTACCAATATAGCTCGACTTTACAAAGGAAAAAACTTAGGCTCAGAAAGTTTAAGAAACTTGTTCAAGATCACACAGCTAGTAAATAAACTGGGTTTTAATCCAGGTCTGTGTGTCTCAAAAGTCAATCAATGTTTTCCCTTCCTAAGTATCTTCTGAGCGAAACTAATTAAATATCCATAGTTCCTCTGTAACTGTGGATATAGTTATATACAGTATGTTCCTCATACCTCATGGCTCCAAAGGCCCGTCGCCATTTTGTCTGCTGATGTGGCATAGAGGGAAAAAAGGTTTGAAGTCTGAGGTTTTTCCTGGTACGTAACTTATGTACAACTTTAGATGAGTCATTTAACCTGTCTGACCTTCAAGCTCCTCATTTGATGACAGAAAATAACAAATGTCAGATATAACATGGTAACAGGAAGGTACTCCCAATGGACCTAAAAATGAGTGAAAAAAAGACTATTGTGTAAGAGTCAAACCACAAAAATCAACATCAAATCAGAAATACACAAATAATTATTAGATTCAAACTATCATGTGATATTACTGTTTTTATCAAGTCAATTATCAGTATTTTTTTTTAAAGATTCAACCTAATATTTTTTAAAGATTCAACCTACTGCTTTTCAAAGATTCAACCTAACATTCTCAGAGAATATATAATATTCTCCAAGGTTCTATTTTCTTCACGTGCAAACCTGGAAGAACATCACATGCTCTAGTGTACATAATGGCCTTAGTCACTCTAAGTTAGGTTCCCACGGTCTTATAAGCTAGGCAACATCTGTATGAAAACAAACAGTAAAACCCACAGATACTTCCCGGAGATTCATTATTTGGCCTTTCCAACCTCACTGACGATCTCCAGTTCCTGCTAATACAACAGTAACCACCTCCTTGCAAAGGGCAGTAGTAAGAAGCTAACCAATAGGACTGCAAAACGTGAAAGTGCTTCATGAACTGGGAAGCCAACGCCGACGTTAGTTATTATATTGGGTGTTAGCTTTATATTCTTCTTGTGGAAACAAAGATCCTCTCTTTTTCTAACTGCTCTCCTGGACACCTGGTCATTTGTTATGGATGAATATTAGTACATTACAGGCACTACTCTTCATCTGTGCACTTAACACATCAGCAGCCACAAAAGGCATTCTGATGAGAGCTTAAAAATTGCAACAACAAATCTCTTGCTGAGAGACCCTTCTAAGTTTACAACCCCTGAAACTGTTCTTCTATAATGACAGAAAAAAGGCTATAGGGAGTTCTAAAAATGGGATTAGAAGTACCTGCAATTTTTCACAAGCTTGTGACCCATCAAACCTGGTTTCTACCAGGATCTGCACTTTCAAATCATGACTCATTACGTTCTCACTGTAGACAAAGGGCTAAGATACAACAAGTCTAATTTTAAAAATACGTGTCTTAGGACTTTGGAAATGTGTGTGTCAGACAACCAGCATAGATTGACTAAACTCAGCCAGTCTCTTTTCCTTTAAATCAGAATTAAAATGTCATACACAGTAATGCAGGCTTCATAGAAACTTTATGGTTCTATGGTTTCTTGGGTTAGGGTTATTTCTTCAAATAGGCAAAACCTCCTCCTGGCTCCATAATCCCATTTTATTGGTTGTTTAACTTTAGTTGTGGTAACTTTACATGCATTATTTCATTTAATTCCCCCAAACAGTGCTATGAAATAGGTACTATTTTTACCTTCATTATATAAATGGGGAAATTGCACAATGGGTTTAAATAACTTGCACAAGAATTCAAACCCAGACATTCTGATTCCAGAGCCTCTTTTTCACCAATAAAGGAACTCAGCTGAAGTACTGCAGCATTTCACTAATTCAAACCCCGTTATTCTGGCATTGACAGTTTAAAAAAAAACAAGTCTGGCTGAAATGAGCTTTTGAGATGTCATGTAAGGCTGGATTTGTCAGGAGGTTAGAAAGGTTTTAGAGCTACTAAAGAGATAAAACTATTCTCGAGGACCTTCAAATATCTCAGAGCACCCACTCTAAAAGCAACTGTCACTTGTAATCCCAGCATTTTGGGAGACTGAGGTGGGAGGATGGTTTAAAGCCAAATGTTCAAGAACAGACTGGGCAACAAATCAAGACCCCCCATCTTAAAATAAAATAAAATAAAATGGTTAAAAAGCAACTGTCATGCTAACAGATAGCTCTCTGCTAAATAGTATGTTATTTTCTGCTTCTGATTACTTTCCAATGTAGAGTAATCAACAGAATTATGAGCTTCTGCGTGTCTTGAAAGGTCTTGGGATCTGTTTCATCCAAACTCCCACTAAGGGCAGAAATCCCTTGCTTCAATGAAAATGGCATCTAAAGTACAGACAGTGTGCAGCACACTTCCCTCATGAGGGGGGCTCATTCTGTTTCTCAACAGTTCTAACTGTCATGCAGTTTTTCCACTAAGCAACTTTTAAAAAAAATTTATTTTAAGCAAATTTCAATCTTCATCACATACAGTATTTTTTTTCCTATAAGTCCAGTCATCTTGGGTGAACCACTGATTTTACTGCATATCTTGAGCTATAAAACACGGTAGAGTTATTGTTTTTCCTGCTTTTATGAAATCATCACACAAAGCAATATACCCTCTGACTGTCTGCAATCTTGCAGATTAAACAGAATGCATCTTCCCTTAGGTCAAGTAGGTAGCTACTTGGTTAGCTACAACACCTAACAGAAATAGACCCTTTGCAATTATTTGAATGAAACAAGTTCATGTACTGTTTGATCCAATTTAGTCCAATACCTACAAGAATGAAAGATTAATAGAGTAATTTACTTGGGATTAGTGATTTACAGTCTGTGCTGTAATAAAACTATAATGATCTATAATCTATACTTTCTCATAAACAGCTTTGTATTGCAAATAAAACATTTGAGGGATGTTCTGGTTCAAGCAAAATGCCTAGACAGTGTACATGTATGTCGGAGGGCCTTAAGTCTGAATTCTCCTTCTTGGACAATCAGTCATTCAATCTCTCTGGGAAGAGGTTTTATGAAAGAAATTTGAGATTCTTTACAAGGAAAAAAGAGAAGATGCAGACCACAAAAGAATCTGTCCAAAAGAAGGTGTTCTCAGAAGGATAAAAGGTTTCTTGCTTGGGACAGGCAGGACAATGTTATAAGACAAAGATAACCACAGATTATCAGGGGAAAACAATTCTATAATGGCTTACTCCTATAATAAATGGATTGTTTAGTTTAGTCATTCAAAAACATCTTTCTCTGAACTATCAGGCATAACACATCTGTAGATCTAAAGCTGACAGTGAAAAGGAAAAAAGAAAATATTATAATTTTGTTCCCAAGGGGACAGAGGCAACATACTCATTTTGATAAATATGCTACTCATGGACAATGTGTCAAGTTTTTCTCGAACTTGACCTTCAGACAATTAAGACATCCTTGTCTACCTACTTGGAAAAACAATATACCATGACTCAATTTTTTACTCTAATAAAAGGGCCACTTAGTCCATACTTAAATATCATATTACCCTAACACAAGATGACAATGCAAAATTTGCTGATCTTGCACTGATTCATGTGAGAGTCATAAAGAATTGTGTGAGCACTCAGGATGATTTAAATATGAATTATGCCCATGATGTTTGTTCCATAAATACTCACAGATTTTATTCCAGGCCTCCTCCTGAGCAGTGGCTCCTGATCTCAAGTCACAACACAGCCCATATTTAATGAGGGTAATTCCTAGTTTTCAGAAGTCTTTATAATATGAGAGCAGAAGAGGTGGGAGGAGTGGGAAAGTGAGAGAACGGAAGGGAAGGAGAATGACCATAAGGGGGGGGGGGGGGGTGGGATTAGCATGCGTATTTTTAAGAAAACATATTTGTATCTGCCCCAAAAAATACTGCTATAGAGAAATATTATCAAATATTTTCACAAATTCAAACACACACATCCCACTGGGTGCCACAATTAACTTACAAACTCTTCTAAAACAAACGATACTAGTGCCAGAAATAATAGAAGTCAGTTGAGAAGCTAGCACACTGAACCAAAATGGACTCCTATTTTTGTTGTTAAAACAAGTTTGTTTTGCAAACCAAAGCTGTCTAAATCTGGGGAGAATATTATCTCAACGTATCCCTGATTTTGTGGAACTTAAAATACTTTTCATAAACTACGCCCGCATCCTTCCATCCCCTACACAAACTTATATAAGTGCTAATTTCAAGGGAATGAGGGCTGTTTTCTTAAGTATTTTATGCTTGTATCAATTTGCTTTTCTCTGACATAGGCAAACACAGTAAAGAAAACGCTTGCTTTATAGACACGAAAATAGAACACAATGATCTTAAAGGATATTCAATGCAAATAACCACTTAATGGAAAATTAATTATATAAAATTGACTTTGAGTACAATTAGTCATCAATCTCTTTTATGCATTTGTGATTTATCTTGATATAATATTGTACCAGTGTTTGGTATCCACAGAAACATTTGAGAAGATGAACATGGCACAAATATACATATGTAACAAACCTGCACGTTATGCACATGTACCCTAGAACTTAAAGTATAACAAAAAATAAAATAAAATAAAATAAAATAAAAAACATACAGAACAAAAGTGAGAATCAAGATTACTGCAAGATCGTTAACTCTTAGGGCAAATTCAGAATGTTACAATGAATGTCATTTTAGTAAACTGCTACTAGCAAAGCAATCATTTGTTAACTTAAATTCCTCAGTACCTCACTGAAACTCCTTTATACATAAACAAGGGGGAGACATTCACCCTATCAAAGCTTATTTATTTATTTAATTTTTTTGAGGTGGCCCAGACTGGAGTGCAATGGCATGAACTTGGCTCACCGCAACCTCCGCCTCCCAGGTTCAAGTGATTCTCCTGCCTCAGCCTCCCAAGTAGCTGGGATTACAGGCATGTGCCACCATGCCTGACTAGTTTTGTATTTTTAGTAGAGATACGGTTTGTCCATGTTGGTCAGACTGGTCTCAAACTCCCAACCTCAGGTGATCCACCCGCCTCGGCCTCCCAAAGTGCTGGGATTAGAGGCGTGAGCCACTGCACCCGGCCCAAAGCTCAATTTTTTAAATTAGTGGGACTGTTAAGGAGGAGGATGGAGTTGGGGTGTAGGCAAATGGATGGGTATAGAGGAAGCAGAGCTGAAATTTGTTTTTAATTCTAGAGCAGTGGAAGGAAAGATATTTTTTTTTTTCTCAGTGCTAGGGTGACCAGTAGAGTATGCTGGAAAGAAAACGGGATGAATAAAATGCAATGAGGCATTACATTATAATTCAAATTTTTCTACCAGCAGGAGTTTATGTGTTCTGGAGTTCCAAGTCCCCAGCAGAGGGCAGGATGCCCTTTCCCACAGAAGCTGAAGGCATCTTTGAGTTACAATTAAGGTGATCACACCTGGGTTTGCCCAGGACAGTTGTTTTGGTAGAATTAGTCACTGGAACCCCTTTCACTCACCAAAGTATCCTGTTTGTATGATACTTTATATGAGCATCCTAAGTGATAATGGAAATCAACCACAGTATAGAACATCTTTTCTATGGGGGAAAAAATATTCCAGTTTACATATGAACTCAGAGACAAAGTGTATAATTAGAGATTGTCCATGTGTGCTAATATCTATCTGGGTCCAGTTAACACTGCTTTCTAGCCCTCCCCCTCTTTATTTTGTTTTACTGTTCTGCCTCTGAAAGGATTCTGAAACATCCCTAGAGTTACTATGCCTTGCAATAAACAGTACGCTATAATTCTTCAATTTTGACACTATTTTGGAAGTGTCACAATGAAAACAAGAAACTGTACTAAAGAGTCACTGCTTCTTTCACTCGATAAACACTCAGTACCTACTGTTTGCTCGTATCAGGCTAGGCACTGGTGATTCAGCAGTGAACAAAACGAAGTCCCTGTCCTGAGTTTCCTATTCTAGTGATGACAAAAACAAGCAACAACAAACTAGTATGTATTTATATATTGCCTGGTAGAAAGGAGTACTATGGAGAAAAATAAATCAGGGTAAGAGAATAAAGGATAAGAGGAGGTTGCTATTTTGCATCAGGAAATCAGTGAACGCTTCTCTAGTAAAGTTATGTTTTAGCAGAAATCTGGAGACAGTAAGGAAACAAATAACAAAGCTATCTGGTGACACCAAGAGCAAAGGCCAGAATCTGCTTGGTGCATTTGAGGAGTAATTAGACAGTCTGAAGTTACGCAAGTTAGTGACAGAACAGTGGGAAATAAGACCAGAGAAGGAGCTGGAAGCTAGATCGTACATGAACTTTGTAGCTTTTGTGACAAATTAGACAGGGAAACTCTTAAAGGATGGGGTTCTGAGCAGAAAGAATTATAAAATGCGACTTACTTTTAAAGGCTCATTCTGGCTACTATAATTAAGAATAAACTGGGGATAGGAGAGTGGGAGGATAAGAGAAACAAGACTAGCAGACTAGTTAGACGACTGCTACAATTAGTAATTCATGTTACAGATTATGGTGACTTGGATGATAGGCATAGCAGGAGTGCTAAAAAGTGGTTAAACTCTGGATCTATTTTAATAGTTTTATTTTAAATAACTGTAGATTTACAAGAAACTTTCAAAGATAGTATAGAATTCCCATATACCCCTTACGCAGGTTTCTCCTATTGTAATTTTATAGTCTATTTCTCCCAACCAAGAAACCAACACTGGTATATTACTATTAACTAAACTCTAGATGCTATGTGGACTTCACCAAATTTTTTCATCTACTTTTAAGATACAGTCAAATAGGATTTACAAATAAATTGTGGTGCAGTATAAGAATGAAAGAAGTGAAGGCTATTTCTAGGGTTTCTCCTGAGCAAGCGAAAGAATGAAGTAAGGTCTTCAATTTCAGCCTTCTCCTAATTCATGTTCACATTTTACCATAATTTTCTATAATGAAAGTAAAAATCTCTACTGCCAAAATTTCAGTTGAAATCTTTAAAAATGAACACATTGCAGAAAGCAATGAGTCAGTATCGATATACTGACTCATAAAATAAAAGTTTGAACATATCAAACTTTTCTTGTTAAAAAAACAAAAATTCTTTTGGCAAAATTATAGGACATCAGAAAAGCACAAAAATAAGATTTTAAAGTTTACTTGTAAACATGAATAATCCACAGTCTGCTCAGACTGAAATTTACAGCAAGACTTACTCATTGAATGAATTTTAGAAGGGTAAGAAATTCCCCAAAAATAAAATGTTAATGAAAACTTATCAATAAAATGCAGAATAATCTGCATCAAAATGGAAGACTCAGTCACATCTGTAACAATTGACACTTGACAGAAGACCTGCTGACATGTCTTATTCCAAATGATACGCTTAAGTTCAAATATCAGTATTTTAGATTTCAACGTTAAACAATGAAAATGCTTTCTCAATTCAGCTTCTTTCAAAGAGAAGATGAGTAATGAAAACGATCATAGGCCATGACAGAGCATAATGGCAATTTTATGCCCTGGCCTTGCCGGGTAAATGGGCTGGAATTTTACAAGATAACTTAAAAAACAAAACAAAACAAAAAAAACTGGTTTAAAAATGAAAGAACCAGAGTTTAGAATGCATGTGCATGGCTTTTAATACACAAGTAAATTCATCAAGCAATTATTTGGGTTTTCCTTTAATTCCTCATCTAACTTCTCCCCCTTCCATGTCCATCCTTATCATTATTTCTTGCCCAGGCTTTTGAAGAGGACAGTTTACCTTAGTTTTTTCTCCTACTCACTGTCAGGCAGTCATGGGGGGAAAAAAAGGAAAAAAAAAAGAGCTTAATTCTTAATTGTGGCTGGGGATTTACCTCTTTGACCCTCAGTTTTTTCATTTGTATAAATGCAACAGATAGCTCTCCTCTTACCTTCATCTCAAGGTTATTATGGGTAATGAATTAAGTAACATATGTGAAAGTTATTCACAAACTGTTAAGGAGCTCTGCTAGGGTATTATTGACATATTACAGTACTGGCACAAAGACGTAGTTATGTTAGCAACCTGACACAAATTCTTCAAGGACTTTTGTTGCCTAGATCAGAGAACACTGGCACCGGAGAACATTTGGAATATAACCACAACATACCCCTCTAGCTTTGCCTCTCCATAAAATAATCCACTTTCAACTAACATTAGACCAGCGTCATCAAACTCATTAGAGTATCAACTCATTGTATCATGAAGCCATCAGCGGATTGTGACCATCATTTTATAAAAAGAAAATAGAATGAAATAGAAAATTTTGAGCATGTGGCACATAGTAAGGGTATGTTATCATTTTGTAAAATTTTTCTTTTAATGCTGTGTGTACATGTTACCAGGAAGTGATGAAAAATGTATTTCTTACTCTAAAGTGTAGCCCCTCCCCACCCCCCCAAAATGTGGAAATCCCTACACTGAATTCCCGACTCTTCTACAGCCATACCTTCACGGTCTTCAATCGTCCAGCCATACTGATAATGTTCCTTGCACCCAGAATGCCCTTCTACCTAAACTTTCTGGATCTCCTTTCCTTATCTGAAAAATGAAGGTAACACAAACAGCATTTCACAATGCTGCTATGAAAGTCCTTTGTTATTAGGTATTATATGACATGAGGTGCCCCCCAAAATTTTTTTCTGCCCCTTCTTTCCTGACTGCCAACCTCCATGACAAGGTAAAGAAATATAGTCAGTAGTCTTAAGAACTGGAGGCAAAAGAAAAATGATTCTGGCTCAGTATATGCAAAGCTATAGTATTTAGAAAACTAGGAGTTTCCTCAAGCTACCATTCAAATGAAAGAGATAACTTTAAGTCAGAGATCTTAAGTCAGGAGGGCTGCCTGAAGACAGATTATTAACTTATTATTTCCTTGATGTCAGAGGAAAAGCATTATAATTATCAGTGTTATAACAAAGTAGTGCACTCTGGGTCCAGAGAGATTTCTGGGGACTCTGTGCCCCATTACTGTGTTTTAAAGTCATGATATCTATTTCGTTAATAATTTTCCTATACATTTTCCTTGCTGTCCATTATCATGTTTCACTTTCTGATAAGGGACTGGCCTTTAACAGACTACATGTTCTAATTTGCTATTTATCTTCTGCAGTGTTGTAAGTCACAAAACCATGTATGTTAGGACTGACTAAAATAAAAATTAGTGTGTATGGGTGTGGGCCTTGCCTGGAGGCAGAATGAATGTACTCCATACACACAGGTGTCACCACTTCTATGTCGACTGACAGAGGCATTTTGTTCACTTCCAGGTTCTTGACTATGGTAGTTAATTTTCAAAACAGTGTGATATTTTATCATGGATGAGACCAGATCTCAGTTTTAAAAATTATTGGCCTAAATTGAACAACCAAAATTTCCCAAGGTAGAGTGTTAAATGAAGTTCTGGCTTGCTCTTCAAAGTTCAAACTTTCTACTCAAACTACTGAATAAATGCATATGTGCGTGAACATACATTCCTACTTCTCTCAAGTCTTCAGTGACTACTGCTTACTCCATATACCTCAAACTACTTACTATAACTATAATTCTTAATATTCAAAGCCCTCTATTTTAACTTGTACTGCTCCACTTTAAGAATCTCTACTTTCCAGGTAAAATTCTGCTGGTAATAACTTGTGACTTAATGTTTCCTTTTGTTTGATGTTAACCTAGCACATTTGATCCCACTTATTGTTACCATAATGTTTCCATGGTTCATTACTATGAAAGAACTTTCACGAACACTCATCTTGCTTTATGCTTCAAGGCCTGACTCAAATGCCCTCCCTGGGATGCTTTCTTTTGTGAATCCTACAAGTCAAAAATAATCTCTCCAATGTCTGAACTGTCTATACCAGTCACAAGTGGTGCTTCTATAATGACGTCCATTATTTTATCTTTTGCTGACCTGCCTTATAGAACAGAAGCTAAATGTTAAGATTTTGAAGTCGGTCACTTACTAAATGTCAGTCCTTGAGTAAATTTAACTTACTTAAGCCTCAGGTCCCTCATCTGTCAAAATGTGTTGATAATACCTACATGTGAGGACTAAATGACATGCCTTAGCACAGTGTATGGTACGCAATAGTTCAATACTGGCAGCTATTAAAAATTGTCCTCTGTTACACATCTTAGTTCTTCCTAAAGCATTCAGCACATGATAAGTGCCAAATTTCGGAAACCTCGGGGTGATCTTGGCTCATCTCTCTGAATATCTCCATGTTCCAATCAGTTACTGATATTTTACAGGTATACAGGTATACTTATTGAACAAAATGCCCTTTCCACCTATTCACAGTTCTGCCCAGGACTTAACATCACAACAACTGAAATGGTCTCCGAACTGACTTCCCCAGCTGCTCCAGCCCTCCCCACCAAACCACACAGTGCAAACAAAATTGATCTTATTAACATAAAAATAATACTCTCATTCCCAAATCCTATGTTTGTTTACAGTTCTCAACCTACTTCATCTCCTTGTGGCACTCCTGTCCAAGTCCTCCTTTAAATTCTCTTTTCATGCTTCCCTGAAAAATATACCAGTTTTCCCAGCTGCTTTTCATCTGCCTGTTCCTTAACTGCTGCTATTCCCCAGGATTTGTGACCTGGCTCTTTCTCTCATTCACTCTCCAGAGTCCAACTACCAAACTGGAATTCGGAATCCACTACACACAAGGAGGTATATAACCTTCTATACTAAAATTTCTTCTTCTGTTAAATGGGGATAACATTATTACCTATAACTTCAAGAGCTGAAGTTTGTACACTTAAAATACATCACTTAAACTCCCCCTGAAGTTAGCACTTAGAATACTACCCGACACAGGCTGGGTGCGGTGGCTCACGCCTGTAACCCCTGCACTTTGGGAGGCCGACGCGGGTGGATCACAAGGTCAGGAGATCGAGACCATCCTGGCTAACACAGTGAAACCCCGTCTCTACTAAAAAATACAAAAAATTAGCCGAGCATGGTGGCGGGCACCTGCGGTCCCAGCTACTCGGGAGACTGAGGCAGGAGAATAGCATGAACCTGGGAGGCAGAGCTTTCAGTGAACCAAGATCGCACCACTGCACTCCAGCCTGGGTGACAGAGCAAGACTCTGTCTCCCCCCACCTCCCCGCAAAAAAAAAAAAAAAAAAAAAGAATGCTGCGCAACACATGGAAAATACCAAATAGACGTTTCATTATTTTTTTTCCTTTGGATTCAATCATTACGTATGTAGACAACTCCCAAAACTTCTCTATCATAGTATTAATTACATTGCTCTACTTACAAATTTCCTCCATTAGACTGTGGGTTCCTTACAGCAGGCTAATTCTATCGTGGCATTATTAGGGGTAACACATAGTAGGGTACTCAAGAAATGTATGCATGTGCGTGGAGTAAACAAATGAATCCTTCTAGGGTCATCCTACCACTTATGCTGCATGCCCCCAAAATCTCAATGCATCCCGCACACTCTCCTGAGTCAGCCCAAATCTTCAACTTGGTGTTCAAGATTCTCCGGCCGGGCGCGGTGGCTCAAGCCTGTAATCCCAGCACTTTGGGAGGCCGAGACGGGCGGATCACAAGTTCAGGAGATCAAGACCATCCTGGCTAACACGGTGAAACCCTGTCTGCTAGCTGAAAAACTACAAAAAACTAGCGCGGTGCTGAGGTGGCAGCGCCTGTAGTCCCACGCTACTCGGTGAGGCTGAAGCAGCAAGAATGGCGTGAACCTGGGATTGCGGAGCTTTGCAGTGAGCTGAGATCTGGCACTGGCACTCAGCTGGATGACAGAGCGAGATGCCGTCATCCAAAAAAAAAAAAAAAAAAAAAAAAAAAAGAAAGATTCTCTATGATTCACCAATTTCTCCAGCTCCAGCTCCTGTTATTCCTCTTGAGTGCCAGTAAAAAAAAAAAAACTGATAAGACCCTCCCCAATCTTACACTTTCCAAAAGCCCCAAGGAGACCAATCAAATCCTTTCTACTGAAATGGTTAGTCTCCTGCTGTATTTCAATCACTGGTAAACATACTATTCAGAATAAGTGACATACCTCGAAAATATTACATGGGAAGGTTAGAAAGGATACAAAAATGATAGATCATCACCTCCTGAAAAACAGAAATCAGAATTGTAGAGCTAAAAGGATATATAGTCCTGAACACTTCCAGCAGCATAGTTAAGAGATTTTTCTTAAGGCCACACAGTGATCTACTGCTACCACCTGGATTAGAAATCAGAGTCCCAGACTGTCAGACCCTCTATGTCAGCACTGGTTCCACCTAATGCACCAGGGCCACTCTCTCCCAGTGTGGTCACTCGTAGCATTCTCTCCTTCCAACACTGAGCTAAACACAACAGGATTTACATGTATACCCACCAAGGACAAACCAAATCCTGCTGCCCCTTGTGTTTTACAAGGCTCTTGGCAATGTATCTCTCATATTCTGATGCCCTTATATCCCAGCATTGGTTTTAGATGGTGTTGAAAAGGGTTCAGGCTAAGAACAACAGGTGCCAGACTGCCTGCAATCAGGTACACTGAAGGACAACTAGAGCTTGGTCATGCTGGGTTTGTAAATAATTTAAGAGACTGGGCTTACATTTACCCTCATATCTTCTAGTAGACATTCTGCCATGGGAGTGTAGCCAAACCAAAAATGGAAAAGGTCGGCCGGGTGAGGTGGCTCACGCCTGTAATCCCAGCACTTTGGGAGGCCGAGGCGGGCGGATCAGGAGGTCAGGAGATCGAAACCATCCTGGCTAACACAGTGAAACCCTGTCTCTACTGAAAAAAAAATACAAAAACTTGGCCGGGCGAGGTGGCGGGAGCCTGTAGTCCCAGCTACTCGGGAGGCTGAGGCAGGAGAATGGCGTGAACCCGGGAGGCGGAGCTTGTAGTGAGCCGAGATCACGCCACTGCACTCCAGCCTGGGCGACATAGCGAGACTCCATCTCAAAAAAAAAAAAAAAAGGAAAAGGTCTAGCACCTCAGGGTTGTAAGAAGTATACAAGTTGCCAGGCACGGTGGCTCACACCTGTAATCCCAGTACTTTGGAAGGCTGAGGCAAGAGGATTACTTGAGTCCAGGAGTTTGAGACCAGCCTGGGCAAAACAGATCTCATCTCTACAAAAAAATAAACAAAATTAACCAGGTGTGGTGGCATGTATCTGTGGTTCCAGCTACTCAGGAGGCTGAGGTAGGAGAATCACCTGAGCCCAAGAAGTCAAGGCTGCAGTGAGCCGAGATCACGCCACTGCACTCCAGCCTGGGCAACAGAGTAAGACCCTGTCACCAAAAAAAAAAGTATAGAAGTTGATTCTATATATGAATGTAGATCACTGGTTCTTAATGGGGTGGTAGTAGTATCTTAATTATACATATATACTGCATGAACACACGTAAATAAGTCCCCTACCCCAGTGATTCTGATGGGAGAAGGGTGAGGATAGAGGAAGCTAGATATGTGCATTGTGAGACATCTTTCAGTGATTTCCAGCCCTGATTGAACCACTGGTTTAGATCCTAAGTATCTGAGAACGAACCTGCCTAAAAAGGCAACATATACTAATGCTGATCAATCATGGCTCACATTTTTTAATGTGATTCATAGCTCACAAAGTCCTTACACATGTATTATCTTCACAAGAACCCTGGAAGGTTGGCAATGCAGGCAACACCACTACGGTTATTCTAAAGAGGAAACTGAGACTCGGAGAAAACATGCCTGCCTTACTGTCAAGAACTGAATTTGGACCTCCTATTTTTCAAACCTAATGCTCTTTTAGGAGAGCTCTAACAACCTGGCAGTAAATGATAAAGGCTGAATGAACTGAAGCCCAAAATCTGATCTAGCATTACTGATGAACTCACAATATGGACTCTAGTCCCATTCATTCTCATTTTTCTCTTCTGCTTAGAGAAGACAATATTTTTTTTTCTTCTCTCACTTTCTGTTCTCCTCAAAGCACCAACACAAAAACATCATGTACTACTAGCTCTACTGAGTGGGGCAAAAATCTTACGGTTGGATGGATGCCAGGAGGCTGCGATCAATAGCAGTCGTGTTTAGAATTCAGACATGTGGCCGGGCGCGGTGGCTCAAGCCTGTAATCCCAGCACTTTGGGAGGCCGAGACAGGCGGATCACGAGGTCAGAAGATCGAGACCATCCTGGCTAACACGGTGAAACCCCGTCTCTACTAAAATACAAAAAAAAACCTAGCCGGGCGAGGTGGCGGGCGCCTGTAGTCCCAGCTACTCGGGAGGCTGAGGCAGGAGAATGGCGTGAACCCGGGAGGCGGAGCTTGCAGTGAGCTGAGATCCGGCCACTGCACTCCAGTCCGGGCGACAGAGCGAGACTCCGCCTCAAAAAAAATAAAAAGAATTCAGACATGTACGACTCATGTTAAAAGCAATTAAATGAGGCTGAAGTCTTCCAATAATACACTTTCCAAAGAAAGCTGTGCTAATATAAATAAATGGATGAGCTTGAGAATATGTATCATTTCCAACTGAAGGAAATGAGATAATTTTATGAAATAAAAATCAAATGTGTCTGTAGTAAGGGGGAAAACTAATGTACACAGCTGAAAATCAAGATAGGTAAAATAAAACAATTGGTCTTAATTCTAGCAGTAATCATCTTATAATTCAAAGACAGATAAGCGATAGAATTCTTGATAAAAGAACTTTTAGATCATGTATATAACATTTCTGCAGCATTTTCCAAGCTTAACATTTTATCTGGAATCTTATAAAAGATTTATTCCCTCAAGTAAAGACAAAATGAGGCTACATTAACAAAAAGTGCCTACTTCCCCCTTAATAATATCATAAACTCTTAGTACCTGACCAGACAGAGTCCAGGTACATTACAGATACTAAGTACCTTTAGTCTGTAGATGGTGAAAGCAAAGAAATAAATATTTAATTCACATAAGATGTACATGGAAAAATAAATAAGGTACATTACAGATACTAAGTACGTTTAGCCTGTAGATGGTGAAAGGAAAGAAATAAGTATCTAATTCATATAAGATGCACATGGAAAAATAAAAAATAACCAGAATCTATGGTAAGAAGGAGGTAAGTCAAATGAATATGCCTCCTCATGGGAAAATAGTCACTTCTTTATTAGATGATCTTTCAAGCTTTGTATGTTTCTGAATTTCTATGGTCAGTTACTATTCATCTATTTCAATTTATAAAGTTACAGTAGTCACATATAATGATCACTCAGACCAATGTCCCTTTCATCACCCTTGTGTTCCTTTATTCTAAATAAATGCCAGTTCAACCGCTCTTAGTGTCCCATCAGACAGCATGAAGAGTAGAGATCTCCACAACATTCCAAGGCCACCACATCACCTCATAAGTTTAGAGCAGAAACTAAAACTCACTGGGATGGGGAGGAGGTTAAATGTCTCTGAACAGCATAATGATGACTACGCTCCTCCTTATTTAAAAAATACAATTTTTTCATTTTAATTTACACCAGAGTCAAAATAAAGCTCATTTTCTCATTTAGGGGAAATTGTTTTTTAAGTTTTAGGAGGTCAAACATCACACTTCTTGGAACAAGGGGATTTTAAAAGAAATGTGTATTTGAAGAATATGAATTATTAATTGTCTTTCATAGCTTTCATAAAACATGAATGACTCCAGGGACTGAGGCTCCTAATGCTTCTAGAATTACAAGAGTTATCCATAATATATTATTTTCCTGAATCTACAGATTAAAATATCTAGGCTGAAAGTATATAAAGAGATCTCATCTTCCCCACCATTTTAAAAGTAATCTTTGGCCAGGCTCAGTGGCTCATGCCTATAATTCCAGCACATTGGGAGGCCAAGGTGGGAGGATCACTTGGTGTCAGGAGTTCATGACCAGCCTAGTCAACATAGAGATCCTGTTTCTACCACAAATAAAAATAAAAAATTAGCCAGATTTGGTGGTACATTCTTATAGTCCTCGCTACTCAGGAGGCTAAGGCGGGAGGATTGCTGTCTCAAACTCCTGAGCTTTAATTGAAGTATGGCATACCTCAAAAAAAGTACACAAACCATAGGCTTATAGCTTATGAATTTTCATAAAGTAAATATACCCCATGAAACTACCACCCAGATTAAGAAATTAGAACACTCTCAAGTTCTCTAGGAGCCCCCCTTCATGCTCCTTCCCAATAATCACTCCCTCTTTTCCTCAAAGGTAAACTCTAACCCCAAATATTAGTTTTGATTTTACAAAAAAACCTTTATGTAAATAGAGTATTATAGTATTTACTCTTGTGTCTGGCATCTTTTGCTCAATACCATGTTTCCGAAATTTGTCCGTTATTGGATGTAGCAGTAATTCCTTCATAGCTATGTAACAATTCGTCATATGACTATGCCACAATTTATCTACCCTACAATTTAGGTTATTTCTAATCTTTGACAGTGATACTTAGTGCTGCTGTGAGAAACACACTCACCGGTCCAAACCCAAAGAATGGACTTAGAGGCACAAAGAACAGCAAAAGTGAGACTTTAATAATGGTCTTATGAGATCAGATGTCTGGTAGGCAGGCATGTCCAGGGCAGTCACAACAGGTAATTTATCTGGGTAGGAAGCATCCAGCAAGGGAGAAAGATGTAGCCTGGGAGGCTAGGCCAGTCTCTCCTTTACACGTTTTTCTGCCTACTTTATACTCTCTGGCAGCTGATTAGATTGCGCCCACGAGATTAAGGGTGGATCTGCCTTCCCTAGTCCACCAACTCAAACATTAATCTCTCTTGGTAATACCCTCACAGACACACCCAGGATCAATACTTTGTATACTTCAATCCAATCAAGTTCACAAGCAGTATCAACTAGCACAGTAGGAAACTTATGTCTGTTCTTTTTCTGTGTTCCATCTCTGTTATTTCCTTTTCCTACTGACTTTTTTCTCCTTTAAGATATGGAGGAAATGGAGCCTTCCCTTCCTTTTAAGAAATAGTGGTGGCCGGGCACAGTGGATGATGCCTGCAATCCCAGCACTCTGATAGGCTAACGTGGGCAGATCACTTGAGGTCAGGAGTTCAAGACCACCCTGGCCAACAAGGCAAAACCCTGTCTGTACTAAAAATAGAAAAATTAGCTGGGCAAGGTGGCATGTGCCTGTAGTCCCAGCTACTTGGGAGGGTAAGGCACAAGAATCACTCCAGCCTGGGAAGTGGAGGTGGCAGTAAGCTGAGGTCACGCCACTGCACTCCAGCCTGGGTGATGAAGTG
The DNA here is from genome assembly GCF_001698545.2 of Rhinopithecus bieti. Taxonomy (NCBI): domain Eukaryota; kingdom Metazoa; phylum Chordata; class Mammalia; order Primates; family Cercopithecidae; genus Rhinopithecus; species Rhinopithecus bieti. The sequence continues at coordinate 185,980 of NW_016816813.1, forward strand.
AGACTCTGTCTCATAAAAAAAAGAAAAAAGAGAAAAAAAGTGGCATCCTCCTCCTCCTCCGCCCCATCTTCCCCCTCTTTTCTTCCTCCCTATGACTGACTGTCTTCAATTTTGACTAAGTGTTAAGAGTATGGCTGTTTCTGCTTACATACCATATGGCAGTGCTCTCAATCTTTTTCAGTAGAGGAAGATGTTTAACATCGAACTATTTACAAGATGATAATTCTACAGTGATATATGTCATTTAAGAAAACAAAAGACAGAAAAGTACTCTGAATTTAGCAAAACAAACAAGTTCCTATTTTGTTAATCTTAATATAGCCTTTACATACTTTTAAGGAATGATAATACATATGTATGGTATAGATAGATAACTTATTCACTGTAGAGTCAATGCTGAGAATTTTAGAAATTCCTAGTAATAACAAGGAAAACCCACACAGATTCTTGTACCATAGGCTGAGAATTACTAAAAGTAAGTCTTATAATAGTTCTCTAGCCCTGCCTCTATTTCTTCACATAAGCAACAGGATTCTGAGTTATGAAGCAAAATATTAGGAAGAAGAAGAAAGGAGGAAAGAATCTACATGTTTTTTCCAACTTTGAGACTTTCGTGTACTATATCAGAAATTATGATGATATAATCTTACAACAGCCAGTAATGACTACTAACAGTCAAAAGAATTCCCATCATTTAGACCATTAATGAATGCTAATACATACAAAAATATAGGCAAATGATTGTAAGTATCAGTCTCCACAATCATGATGGTCACATCCACACATACCCACATACACAGTTCTCTACATAGTAGAGCATGTAACCAGTGGAATGACAGACTCAGCCACATAATGAAACTGACCACCATGATTCAAATACAGTTAATTTGTTCTGCTAGATGTGCATATAAATCCCTAACTCAAGTATATAAATGTCAAATTATCTCTAACTTGACACAAGCTGAATAAACCATGATGAAGTATAAAGGGCATCACCTGGATTGATTTACTGTTTAGGCCGTTTCATTGGAAAGGATCTAAATGACCACCCAACTGAGCAGACTATTAATAATACAACTACTTTCTACAACATAAACAAAGGGATATATACACACATAGCCCTTTTTTTCTAACACCTTACTCAAATTTATTATGAATCTGTTTTCCTCAAGTTTTATCTGGTTAGTACATTTTGCAAGTTTAATAAAAGAAACAGTACTCTGACTCTAACACCAAACATTAGTTCTCTAAGAAGTATTAGAATAAACACATTCTGACATAGTCATTAAAATTCTGCCTTAAATGAATCTGGTATAATACTCCAAGTGTAAAAACAACAGGTTTGACTTGTTTCCTGAAAAATTTCCTCTTATTCTCAGAGTTAATGGCTGCCCTGAACAGGTTTACGATCATCCTTAACACCCACTGCAGAGTCAAGGAGTGCAATCCGACCTGGATCTGAGTGCTAGCTCTCCTACAATCTAACCACATTTGAATAAGGTCACAATTATTCAGGCTACTCATGTTCAATGGCATCAAATTCAACATTCACCAAAGAAATTTTAGCAGGATCCACTTTTTTGGTCAATCAACAAATATTTATGGGCAAGGAATTGCATTACAGAGTGCAGTCACAACTTCCATGAGCATTCAATTCCAAAGTTGACAGGCAAGGTGAAAATCAACATATCAAATTAGCCTAGACTATCCCTTTTACCACCCAGAGAGTACCATACACTCAGTTTTCCACATGCAACTTGAGGAGCTCGAAGTTAGATAAAAGGAAGGAAGAAAGGCAAAATCAATATGCACATCTTAGGACAACTCATCCTTTAAGAATTCATCAAATTCTTCGCAAATAGGACATGTGTAAAGTATTCCAATGGAATTGTGACTGCCTATAGAGTTAACTACATTGTTTTAATATTAAGAATCTATCATCTTAATACAAATTCATGGATTTGTTTAACACAAGATGGGGTAGAAGGGAAGTAGCAACTTGGAAAGGGCTGAGTGTGTTAGATACATCCAGTCTGGCAGAATGGGAATTTACTGTATAGCATTAACATTAAAATATTAACTTTAAGAATGAATATAGTTGCATTTCACTGATTCAGATATCTACAGAGCATTTATTATGTGCCAACTATGAAAAAAATTCAGCTGCTGCTCTCAAGGAGTTTATAGTCTAGTGATGAGAGACAATCACCAAGTAACACAGCAGAATGATGTACACGAAGTCCGGTGGTCCAGAAAGGAAGAATTTCCGGAGTCGACCTGAAGGAGGCAGAAAAGGCTTCAAAACGGAAACAGTTCAGAAGAAAAAGCAATGAAGGAGAAGACATCCTAGGCAGAGGGAAATGTGTATACAATTTAAAAATCAAGAAGATACGAGAATATGGTATGTTTAACTGGTCTTCACAGGCTGGAAGTAATGGTAAATGTTTCCTAATATTTAATCTATAAGAAGAAATTAAGCTGCTGGGATTCCAGTGAGATTTTATAGTAACTAATAGGAGATGCACAATAATCTGTATCTGCCTACGGTTCTGTTCTATTTCTTAATGTTCTGTTTCCTAATGTAGCCACTTGTAAAAGAGAACTAATTGTGGATAAGGAGAGCAATTTCAGGAGAAGAAATATTTACTTGCAACTTCTGCTTCAGCTTTTAATACTCTCGAATGTGAATATTCTTGACTACCTCGGAAATGACCTATGGCCCTAATAATGCTTCAGAGTCAAGGCTTCAGAGTCATATAAAGCAGCTTTGCATCCTGGCTCTGCCATTTCCTAGCTGAATATTCTTGGGAAAGTTACTTCAATTTCCTAAGCTTCAATTTCCTCATCTACAAAATAAAAGATAAAACATGAGTGACCTCAGCACTGCCTACGAGGAGATGGCCAACGATGAGCCAGAAAGCCTGCCCTCAGCCGACAACCACTGTGATGATCAATAGGAATATAAAGGAAAATAAGAGCCAGAGCCAGAGCCAAAGACAGAGAGAAGTGCAACCACATCAGCGCTGTAATTATTGGAGGTGCTCTAGACAGGGGACCATGGGAGTAGTTCCAAAAGCAGGAGCCCGTAGGATGTGAGAGAGTCAGAAAAACCTTCATGAAAGGGGTAACCTTTTACACATGCTGACAAGAGGCCCAGAAAGATAAATGGCATGTCCCCAGCCACCCAGAAACTTTGAGACATAGCCTGCTTTTTAGACCTCAGCCCAGAGTTCTTTCCTTACTAAAGGTATTTGCTATTAGTAATTTTCTATGACTAGTTGTTAGATCATGGATCATGGATGACATTTGTTTTGTATAGAAAAGAAAAAAAAAAAGCAACATACAGAAAGAGCATAGGACAATAAACAACAACAGGGAATGAAGATTCAGGAGACCTGGGGGCATATACCAGTTCTGCCACCAAAGAAGCTATGACATTAGGCAAGTCATTCACTTGCTTTCAGCCCTAACTTATTTGGGTACTTTTAAAGTATTAGCTATGTACGTATACATTTAAGGAAAACAGTATTTCAAACAAAATCTTCCCTGGAAGCTCAAAGTGTAAAGAGGAAAATAAAGTTGAGATGGTCTGGATGAGGACTAAATGGAACCCTAGAGCCCTGCCCAAATAACTCTCTCATGCGGGGTGGGGGGGTG